>NW_016690476.1:0-152162 GCF_001604755.1 Lepidothrix coronata
TTTTTTTTTAAAAACGTGGATAGAAATCTTTCAAAGTTGTTTACTTACCGTGATTAAAGAGATAGACTGTCACTTACTGGAACCGAAAATCAATTTCTAAGCAATTATCTTACCGTGTGCCCACTAGAAGAATCACCACATCACCAGGAACCATATGAATACAACAGTACATATCTGCGTATAAGTACCTGTGAAGGGTCTATAGAAATTTTTATGTATTTGTGACACAACATACACCCTACCAAGACATGCTTGTGGTATCAGGGTAATGCAAATAGTGCCATCATTAGCAGCTTTAGAAGACAGCTCAAAAGGAAATAAACAAAAGCCCCCGAATTACTTTCATATGTACAGAACACGCCTTTGACTTGTTCAGAAGGTCGGCTGGTTGCAGCCTGTGTACAACAATCTTGTGTCATCATTGCATAAATGAAACTAATGGAGGACTACATAGTCAGGGTTTTCAATATGACATCTCTCATGTTTGTTAAAATCACTAGAATCTATTTTAAACAACCTTGAGAAACACGGGAAGGAAAAAGAAACAACACCCGTCTAATGGAAAAGATTATGTCAATAGCCTTCTGCTTTTTCAAGTAAAAACTGATGGGGAAGAAGGGCTGAAAAATATAGTAGATGGCAATGCCCCATAAGACACATATCTTTCTACAAATGATGGGCACTTGCATTCTGCTCTATAGCAGTCATCCTCTGTGTTCCCTTCTGCCAGCCTTGTAAGTGGGCTGTTGCTGGGTAAGTTTTGCAAGGGGTTGAAACTCCCTGTTGTTTCCACTCCAAATTTGGTGTGGCCAGTCTTTATTACTTGAGAAAGCAAAATTATGCACTGTAATTCAAAGTCTAGATCTAGCTTTTTCCAGCTACATATCTCTTCTTCAACTAAAAACCTAAACTGGGGCAATGGAGAGAATACGCAACACGTCTGGAGCAGACAACACATCTGAAACTTTTTCTTTTCAAGGAAGAATCTTTATGAGCAGAATGTAAATGAGTTTAATTTATCAGTAGTGCTTAGTACTGCATTCTGTTTGGATCTCAAGCTAATCAGCTTTGTCTTTTGCTCGGGGCCTCAGAGAAAAAGCCAGCCAGGGAGCCAGCTTGTAGGTGCCTATCTGGCTCAGGGAGTAGGACATCTGGTGAGATAGGGGTGCTTTGATGCCACATAAATTTCTGACAACCTCAGCTGAAGGCTGCCTGTCATAACATCTGCTGTCTTACTGAGCTATGACCACACTATGTGTTGAGCATATCTGATATTACACCACATAAACCTTGGGATTTCGGTCTTGACTGGCCTAAGTAGAGGAGGGACAAAAGTGCCTTTTCTGTCCTCTAGCTGGCCTCCTTGGCTCATCTTAGTGCTAACATCCTTTCTGTTCATTTGTTTACTAACAGAGTTACTTCATCATCTACTAATAACTTTGTGCTCAAGGCAAAACTGGCCAAAGATGCCAGAACATTACGAGAGTTTGCTTACTTTGTGATATTGCATCTCTGCATTGATCTAGGGAAATAAACACAATAGGGAAATAAACTCTTTTAAACAAAATACCCAAACCTTTCTCCACTGAATAAGGCCACATATTTTCACTAGGACCACAAAGTTTGTTTAACTGAGGACAGAAAAGAAGAATGACATTTGCAGGAGAAATTGTATTATCCCGGTAACTTTTTCTGGCAGTGGATTTAAAGTTAAATCAATTACTGAATATTTCCTTCTTTTGAGATATTCTTGACAATGACAAACAATCACAAATGAGAATGGGAGTTTAGTACACATATACTGAGTCTGATACTAATCTCAACACAACACAACATTACTTAACACATGACCATAAACTAAACCTTGATTGTTCAAAAGCAGACCTGAGGCACTTTTAAAAAATACAGTTGGGCCAACTTATCATTTGGCAATTTGAAAAATTACTTTCTTTTCTGCTTTTAATTTGTAAAATTTTTCATTTCAAAAACTCCTTTCTTTTACCCTCTTTTATTCTTAAGGTCATTTACTGCAACAAACTATGTGATAATCAGAATTTGGGGATAATCTAAGAAGGAAGAGTGTCTGCCCTTCTCTTTTGTGCCGCTACTGGCTTTATCAAATGTCAATAACTTTGAAAAGATAAATGGGGATAGAAATGAAACACCAGGAAAAGAAATAACATAAAAGAAGTATTTACTGAAGTCACTACTCCTTTTATTCCAGCTATTCCAACCACACTCCTTTACCCTTCCCTTCTCTTATTTAGGACATTTGTTTGGCGTATCTGCAGTTTCTAGTTTTAATAAAATGCTGTGTTTTTAAATATCAGAGTTATCATTGTTATTGTGAGAATCTGTATTTTGTTTCTAAATAAAGTGAGGAATGATTGAAAACAGATCAAATAACATCATTATGAGCTGCAGTTCTATTCACCAGGTATGAAAGCACTAGGAGTTGTAGCTCTTCTTGCTTGCCCACACATGGTTGCTATGCAGTATGTTCCAAAACACAAACGCACAAACCTGCTGGCAGGAGTCAGTAAGAAGAAGAAAATCGTGGTTACACATCTTCTTAGATGAGAGGACCTACTTCTTTTAGGCCTCCTTGCCTTTGCCTATGTCAGAAGAGTTGCACCATCCTATCCATGTCTTCTTGGAAGGGGCAATATGTCCTATTCCTACTTAAAGGTTGAGGGTTTGGCAAGGAATGTTCTGATCTTCTAAGAGTGAGCAAACATTGTGCAAGATCTCATTACAGAGATCCCTGATTGCCAGCCTAAAAAGCTTTACCAGGCAATCTCTATTTCTTGGGTATGCTTATGAACCACAAGGAGCTTGATACTTATGCAGCTTGCAGTACACTGTCCAGACACAAAAATCAGCTGTGAGAAAATTGTTTACAGAAGAAAAGGTTAGTACACACCGTCACATTTTGAGGGACCACTAGTCTAAGCAAGCCAAAGCAAAGATTAATGTAGGCTTACAGTACGAGGTTTGGTTTGTGGTCATGTGTTCTGAGGAACCAGCTGTGCCAGCTGTCTTTCAGAAAGTGCTTTCTTTGTTTTCCATACCCATGAACTGCACTGGAGAAGAAAACTGTGAAAAGAGTGATTAGACTCACAAAATCAGGCCCTTGAACATGGGTAAATTAAGCAACAGGATTAAGGTTTTTCTCTGCCTCTTAATTAAGCCCCCCCTCATCCTCCCCAAGCTCAGTTCCTGTGGTCCCATTCAGTTACATCTCATACCTATGGGTGAGTACATAATATAAAACATGGTCAGAAATTCTTCTACTAGAACCTTTCCTTATTCCACTGAATGGACATACTTACATTTATCTTACTCATTCAGCATGAGATCTCAGGTGTTATTTGCTCCATGTCATTCAAACCCTACAAACAGAGAGACTTTTTCTTGAGCTTTTATCTGGCCTTTTACAGTACGTTTGCTCTGTTTCCCCTTCATTTTTATTTTCTTTAGATAAAACTGAGTGCATTTACTAAAAATGTTATGTCGTTACCACCATTTTTCAGATGCAGAAAAAGAAGTGTTTCAGTGAGAAAAAAGTCAAATTTGTCTATACTGTAAGCTAATTTGTGTGAGCAGTTTGAGATGCCAGCTACAATTCTTGGTACTTGAGAGCACTCTATATTTGCTGAATATGCTTCTGCCTTGAGGGTTTAGCATTTCTGCAAATCAGATCCACACCTCTAAACATGGATATCCCCAAATCAAGAATCTACTCTTCTTCCCCACCCATCCAGGATCCTTCTCTTCGCCTGCTGGTTCTCACCCTTTCAGTGACTGTATTGCACCAAAGCTGCCATCTTCCTCCTCCTACAAGGTCAGTAAGATTTGGACTGCAGGAAGGGCAGCATCTCTACTTTTTTGTCTGGTTTTTAACTGCAGATAACTGCTGACAGCAGCAGCTCCAAGGGAAATTTGCAATGAAAAGTCTCTTCTCCACAGCCTGTGCATGTGCACGCACGTGTGTGTAGCAGAGGTGCCTGAAGTAGAAAACTACCATTTTCCCTTGCCTTTACCTAAGTATCTTGTCTATAACTCTTTGATCACATCCCCTTTTCTATCCTTGTTGCCATGCAGCTTGTTGCCTGGGTTGCTCTACCCCCTTTAAACCTTTCCCCCACTGCTTTCATGGAGGTTTGGGGGGAGGTTGCTTAGCTAGGGCCAAGACCCGCAATTGTGAGTGGTTTAAAAGGTATAGTGAGACTAACATGAATGAAAACAAGAGAAAAGAAGAATGCTCACTGAATGAAAAGGAAAAAAATTATCATTGTCAGGAATTTATTAAAATCCAGACCAGGCTTCTAAGTTCAATGGTGGAAGATCCACACTTGAGACCTTTGAAATTCAAGTGGACAAAACCCATTTTGAACACGTTGTACTGGACCTTTTCCTGATAAGATTTATAGGATTAAAACTTACTCTTGTGATGCTGCCAGCAGCCTGTGCAGGTTTTGCCTAGCTGCAGTGGTCAAGATTCCCAGCTATATCAAGGTCTTTCCAACTTACTTCCAATAGCAGTAATGAATATACAGAATATTCTACTTCCCTTTTCCTTGCCATATATAGCAATTATTCTGTCATTCATCAAATGTACACAAATTTCTTTTCATATGTAAATACACCATTTGCTTCACAGCTCTAGCCAAACAGTTGTGCAGTTCTTTGTGAAGAAGATAATATATTTAATCATGGAGTGCCTTGTTTCCATTGTATGGAACAGGTGTTGTTTAATGGCACAGGCATTGTAACATTATATTCATTTATTAATGTGAGTGTAACGAACATATTGTTGAGACATGAATGTACTGGTCTCATGGTTAGGGTTAGTGGTTTCCTATGATGTGGTAAGTGTAGGATAGTGGCTTAGATTCAGACTGAAGAGAAGCAGGAGTTCATTATAGCAAATCCAAGTGATGTGGCTGGTTTTGGCCCTTGTTCACTTTTGAAAAGCAGAGAATACATGAAAGACTTCATTGAAAATGTGTAAGTTATTCAGTGTGGTTAATTCTACGTTGGCTTCACTCCCACCTTCTTTCAAGACCGTGTATGTGAACATGCTTTTTGAAACAGCAAAACCAGTTGCAAGAGATTGATGTTGCTTTTGGATATGTAAGCAATCTCTAGTATCCTATTTCATGAAGTAACCTGTCGTCAAATATGAGGGAGGAAGTGAGTAGGTGAACCACTAAAGCTCTGAAGCAATGCTTGCTTGGATAGTGCAGCTGCAGAAGCTCTGTCCTTTCCTCATTTTCACACTTACTGCCATGTTCAGAGTTTCTGCTCTGGGTGTTACTTACCTAGACTTGCAGGTCAGCCAACTGGCAAGGTAGCTGCAGTTGCACAGGCAAATCAGGTGAGTGAGTGGAGTAACTAAAGCACATGATTTTCCTTATTGTGTCAAATCACCCATTTGGTGTCGGTCACGGGCCAGAATTCACAAATGCAGGTAAGTGCCTGCAGTGCCCATTTGATTTATGGAACTCAAATTCCTGCTTCAGTTTGTTTGGACACATGTCAGTCTTCTCTTATTAAGTGCTTTATGCTAACTGTGACGCCCTATATCACTATTATGCAGTTCATTAGAAGTACCTGGTTTTTCCCCTACCTTTGGAAACATTGCCTTTAAAATTCATGGTATGCAATTCAGTGATTTGATTAGGGAAAAGTTAATAAATGTGACTAAATCCTCATCTCCCTACTGTACCTTCTGGTATATGACATATCTTGGATTTTGTTTTGTCTGGCAATTTAATAAAGTTAATCTTGTTCATCTGTACTTCACTTCCATCCATGTTGCTAACCGTCCCTTTCACAGCACTTTCTATCAGTCAGCTACAACCACTTTCCTAATAAAGCAAATGGCACTATCTCACTAATGATTTTCACTGGACTCTCTCAGTTCCCAAAATTTTACTTTCAATGGAGGAGAAAGAACATAAAAAGGTAGATGGGAAATAAAATGTTGATATTTTTAAAATATCTTCTGCACTCTTGTCTTGACTCCTTAATTTTTTAAAAGAAATTGAGCAAATGCCCTTATGAAGTCGCCCAGCTTTTCCTCCGGTTTAAACTGAAAAACATATTGGTCTGTTTGGTTTTTTTTCAGTAGCACCATTTCTGCAATATCCCAATTCTAGCTGCAGCTGAATTTCTTTACCCTTACAAATCAGTAAAGAAGAGGAGAAACTGATTAATTATCTGCTTCCCAATTTTCTCCCATGGGGCTTGGGACCAAGGCAGGAAGTGTTCAATTCCAGCAGGAGGGGAAATCCCTTCTGCGTTTGTGGTCAGTCAGAACTGAGCTGAGTGCAAGGGCCCCATGCATGAGGATCCCTAAGACCCGCAGGCTCAGACCAGATAATTGTACTTGAGCTTGCCATGGCTACAGAGGACAGGCAAAGCATTCTGGACCCTCACTTGAGCCTCTTCACGGATTTGCCATCTCGTGGTATGCCAGTTGCAACCATTGTGCTTTTACTCTCAAACCAGCCTCTACCCTACATCCCACATCTCTTTTACCATGTTTCATCATCTTAACTTAGGCAACAGCATCAATCTTCTTGTCCCTCTCATTTCACTCTCTCTCTTCCATGGATGTCCGATTTCTTCTGTGAAAACTGGTTTTACTGAGCCACTTCCCAAATCCACTGCAGGTTACAGAGGGAGCAGGGGACTCATCATCCAAGGACACACACTGGTTCATTTTGCACTGTAACAGTGACATGTAGCACGGGGGCTCATCCATAGAGTTTCCTGTCTCAGCCACGGACCATCTGGACATCATACAAGCACACCCTGAAATACAGCCTCTTCCCAAAGCCAGTTGTCTGTCTAACAAGCAGGACCAACAATGGATTTGTTTTGAATGGACATGGAAGCAATTTGCCTAGTATTACAAAAGAAGACTGAGAAAACTGGGAGCAAAATCATCTTTTGGCTTCCTGACACGATACTGTATCTGACAAGCCATGTCAGGTTGTTTTATGTAGATAGTTTTAAACTGAATTTATTATTAACCAGAATGAATTTTATAACAAGATAGTAGCCAGCAGCCAGCTGTGGCAGACCACACAGCCTTCCCAGAGGCCTGGCAGCTGCTCATCCCTCTGAGGACACAGACCACAGTTCTGAGGATCAATTACACAGGTTGCATTATCGCCTCTTCTCTCTACTAATACCTCGACTTTATCACCCGCCACCAGAGACCTCAGGACAGGTTTTTCAAGAATGCCTGTAATGTAAATCAGATTTTTAAAAGAATCGCCCTCTCCAGAGTGAAACTGACAGCACAGCCAGGTTTACCTACTGAATCCATCACTCTGCAACCTGGACTTCAAAAGGAGAGACAGCAGGGGCAGCTAAATCCATGCGTGGCCTTGAGTGGACTTTGCTCAGACATCTTTGCTGCGCAGACTTGAGGGACACAACAGTGACAGCCTTGTACCTGAACTGACCGATAGAAAAAGGCAACCAAGTTCTGTTCACAGCTCAGCATCTGTCAGTGACACCAGCCAACCTACTCTGAATTGTCAGCAATGCAGCGCAGAGCAAACTATGGCAAGTAACCATGGTGCATTTTATCTTACTATAAACAAACTTGTTAATGTGCCAGGTGATACCAAATCACAGCTGTATGAAAATAGAAGGGCAGGTAGGTAGGGAAGACAGGTGATAAGAGGTTTTCCAGAAGTAACTGTCCCGAACAACAGAGGTTCTCTGTGCAAAAGCTTTCTAATGGGAAGATCAGTATTTTTCAACTATTATTTCAATAACGCTATTCTTCATTAATAGAATAAATCTGTTACTATTGCCCTGAAGCACCTAAGTGACAATAAAGGCAATACAGTAATTTAAGAAGAAATTTTATGTCTCTAAATTCATGTTTTTCACCCAAAAAAGGAATAAAGTTATTAAAAAGAACCAGTACAGCCTTTCCTTTAGGAAAATCTTAACGCTTTTTCTTCAAAGATTTTTAAAGACTGAAGAGGGCTCAGGCATCTGTGTAGTGAATTTAGAGCCTGTACAGCTGGGGTAGATGCAGTAATCCCTCTTTTTAAAAATTTGACAGTGCCTGAAGTGAGGGGACATATATGGGTACAACGCAGCTGTTGTATGGTCTCAGGCAGAGTGCAAGGGAGAGTCTAGTCATATGGGTGCTAAAATGATGTCACTAAACATAGCTATCATTAAATTATTTTTAAAGTTTTAACACGGAAACACGATCCTACTAGTCAACAGTTACTGGACAGACCAGCTGGGAGGATCCACTAGCAGCATAATTCAGGACATAGACATTCAACACATTGCATAGGAACCTTAAAATAAGCAGAAAGAGGGGCAGGATTCCAGAATTATTTTTAAAAACAATTTCATAACAACCCTCTCTACCATGCCAGCTACTCTGTGCTGCAGGACACTCCCTGATAACTGCTGTGGTCTTGCTATCATGATCTCATCTTGAATTCTCATTACATAATGAGCTAAAAAAAAATAATAATATCTTGTTAGCAGGGTGGGAAAAAAAAAATCTTATCTTCTACACAGAAAAACCACTCAAAATTTATACATATTAGCTGCTGTGTTTTCTTCCATCAACCTCCCTAAAAACTACTTGCTAAGGAAATCATGGGATTTACTTTTTCTTCCTTGCCTGTTGACAGCTGCCGGCTGGGACACAGGCTACAGCAGGACAGAACGGAGCAAACAGCACAGCAAGAATTCCTACAGCAGCACCACACCTGTCACATCCAGCAAGGAAACTCAGAGCAGAGGTTGTGCTGTGCCAACATGTAGGATGAGCACTGGTAAGTGACAGGACTCCGGAAACAGGACTCCAGAGCAGAAGCATTTCCTTGCAACATCCACCAGTACCTAGAGCTATGCTGTATTGTGAGAAGAGCACTTAAGAAATAAAGACTTTTTTTTTTTTCCCCAGTGATAGTAATCATGTTTACCCATCCTCACACTACAGACTTCTAGCTAATGAGCTATTATGTTCCTCAAGTTATGCAACACTCCCATAAGATCTTTCAGATTACAAATGGATTTTTTTTTTCCAGGCATCATATTGCCTGTAGCCCGAAATTATCAACTGACCTGCATTAATTCAAAACTTCTGAGAAGTCATTATGCAACATAGCAACAGAGGTACAAGAGCAGAGGTTAGTCATTACCATGCCCCTAATTGGAGTGACAGCACTAAAATCACATTAGGGAAGAATTTCAAAAGGCTACACCTACAGTGTCTAAGTAAAGAACATAAATGAAGTGTTAATTGAAAGTCAGAGAAGTAACGAGTTATGAAAATAAGATTAGAATAAGAGTTACAGAGGAGAGACTCTGCTGATTGGAGAGAAATTATTTATATGGCCAACTGCTGGAATTTGGAAAGAAAAACTCAGGGAGCAGACAATTTGATATTACCACATTTAAGTTAAAATGAACACTGTGAGAGATAATTCCTGAAGATGCTAACTGCACACACTGGGGAATTCACCAGGGAATGCTGACCATGCCTGACATTTAGGATAAAATGCCAAGAGGTTGCACTGTTCTTTTCATGTGCCCTCTGTACTCTTCCATTACTGCCTGCTGGTGATATGTTCAGAAGGAAACCTGAGCTGCCCTGAACAGTAATGAAGTGATATTGTGTTGTAACAGCATGTTTAACTTATATGTTTTACTATTATTTTTGGCAGCCATGTGACAAAAAGCAAAAACTCTGTGTGCACACACGTACATTAAATTCAAGTCACATGAGCAGCAGGTTTAATTCTGTCCCAGAAGTGAATGTAGTATCAAGGCTTATGTTTCCTAAAAGTGCTTCCCTCATCTGATGCTCATTTGGGCAAAGAGAAATCAGCTTGTCTTACTGGGAGATGCAGCAGCCATTTGCAGTAGTACATCTGTCTGCCCCCCTGCCCCCCCGCCTTTAGCATTTTCCCAGTGCCACTCTACCCCTATATACAAACTAATCATGGTATAGGAGCAATTCTTACTCCTTGCCTCCCGCCTCCTCCACCCCAGCACCCAGAGTAGTCTACAATCTGGCTTCAACGCAGAACTTCAGCGGTGCAGAAGGACTAAATCAGTGCTCTGCACACCAAGGCAGTGCCATTCCTAATGCAAATATAAGGTGTTTGCAAACCCATCTGCACCAGTGCTGAGAAACCCAAACTGCTGATAAGCTTTTATCCAGGCAGTGTAGCATCTGAAGAGGAGACATGGAGTGTCTCCCATGACTACTCCTCCCCATGGTCTCAGTGTACTTCACATGACGGACAACAAGAGCAGTACAAAACAGCAACAACTGTCAGCTGCCATACCTAAGGCAGGTGAGCAGGGCAGGATACTGCAGACAACCCCAACTTAACTCCAAACAAAGCAACCCCAGGTACCATGAGTTCTTTTGTCTGTACTGCCTGGAGCTCTCTGCAGGCTACTTTGCAACCCTTCTTCAGCAGCATGCCCTCATTTCTGGCAGAAAAACAAAAAACAACCAGCGGCATTTGGAAGATGTTGTCCTTGTCATGGCCTTTCTGGATGGCAAGAGATTGCTGGGCTTGAGCAGGCAGCACTGTCCTCTTGCAATACTAGCAGATGCAGATTCAAACGACCCTAAGAGCAACCGAAAAGTCAGGAACAGGGAGCACTGATAAGCTCCAATGTCTTGAGGAAGGAGAATATTTGGGATGTGTGGTGGGTGAAGATCTGTGTAAGCTGCTGGACACACTGGCCAGGATGAGGGACAGTGACTTTCTCCCTCTATTCAGCACTGGTGAGGCTTCATCACAAATCCTGTGTTCAGTTTTGGACCACTCACTACAAGAATAACATTGAGGTTCTGGAGTGTGTTCAGGGAAAGATAACTGAGATGGTGATGGATCTGGAGCAGAAATCTTATGAGAAATGACTTGAGAGAGATGAGGTTGTTTGCCGTGGAGAAAATGAGACTCGAGGGAGATCTTCTCACTCTCTAAAACTATCTGAAAGGAGGTTGTAGCCAGGCAGGGGTCGGTCTCTTCTTCGCTCAGGTTTTAAGCAACAAGATGAGACGAAATGGTCTCAAGTTGCACCTCAGTATGGGGAGGGATTGGATATTGGGGAAAATATCTTCAGCAGTTAGGGTTAAGAAGCATTGGAACTGGCTGCCTAGGAGGTGGTTAAGTCAACCCCACCCCTGGAAGTATTGAAAAGACATGTATATGTGGTGGTTAGTGGCATGGTGTACTGGTGGGGTTAGGACTGTTAGGGTTATGGTTGGACTCAACGATACTAAAAGTCTTTTCCAGCCTCAATGATTATGTGATTCTAAGCTACCTTAGCATGTCTGTATGCTGCACCTGGTTGCTGCTGAGTCATTTGGTGCCTTTGAGCAAGTCAAAACTCTGTGAAGAAAGTGTCTCAGTTTCTTTCCTTTGAAAGCAGAACAATGTTTATTTAGCAGAGTAAACCTCAGAAACACCAAAAGGCTGCCCTGCGCTTTGAAGCTCACGGATATCGTTTCACCACACACAGTCACTGCCTCTTCTCCTGCTGCTGTTCTCCATATGAAAATGAAATTATTCCATGAACACTGAAACGAAACCTAGTTACTAATGGAGGTCAAATCTTTGTCCCTTCAGATTTCTTTCCCCAGTCACCTCTGTCCAAGCCTCTCTCATCAGTCCCCCCTGTGGCCCTGTATGCACAAAGCAGTGTGTACCGTACCAAGGACCCCCACGTTGACTGCTTATCTGACAACTGCTTTACCTGCCTTACCCTCTGCAGAGGCACTGCCTCTGCCTCTCCTTTTTTTAGAGAAGTTTCAACAAATCCAGTCAAAACATAAGTTATCTGCAAACACTCTTCAAATCCAGTTGAAGACTGAACAAGTTCAGAAGCGGCTTGTGAGGGCGACTAGCAGACAGACAGACTGATCATAAAGAAAGATTGCATAAGGCTTGTTTGCTTATGAAACCAAGCTACAGTAGAATTAGGAGATTCAACGAGATGTTCCACAAAGACTATAATTCATCCACCTTATACAACTTATTATAGACCAACATTATTCATTTTACACAGCAACACAAAATATCACACAGGAAAAAGAAGGGCTCATCCCTCGTTATAGCTGGTCCAGGGGTCATGAACCTCATCATGTGTCTTGCAAGCAAGTATTAAAAAATTTAACGATTGCATTGCAGAGTTTCATCTAGAGTTAAAACCTACAGAAAGCTGAGTGAACAGACTTAACAACAAATCACTATAAAGCTAAGCTACACTATTTTAACTAACAAAAACACTAACGGATCACAGACACCTACAGGAATACTGGTCACCCTCCTAAATTTCAGCAGATATAGCATGGTCTTCCTCACACACATTCATGTCTATACACCTAAATGCAGTTCCCACAACTGAGCTCCATTCTGCAGCTGTTTTGTGGTGTACGTGCTTTACATTTCAGTGTTATGCACCCTTTATAATGTGTGAGCTTTTTGTTTAATGTAAGTTGCTCATTCCACTTGTGGTTGCCATCAAAGCATTTAACCTCATTTAAAACTCTAATTTTACATAGAACTGAAGAGTTGCCTCAACAATATTGAAGCCTATGCCTTTCTGATGACCTGCATCCAGCCATTTTAGATCAACAAACATGTCTTTTCCCTGACCCTTTTGAGCTTTTGTTCAAAAGTTTGAAGGCTGCTTACTGACAAGTGATTTGTTTCCATTAGAACATGCCTCATTCCAGCCATCCGTGACCATTTTGTACTTAGGGTTTTATAACCAGCACGTCTCAACATTCCTAAAATCCCAGAGAGGATCTGAAAATAGAATAAGAAATGAGCATTTAAATTAAAAGCAACAGCACTTGCACGAAGCTGCCAGGTTTTTATGGTAGATAGTGTCTTTTTGCCCACCCCCACTCTCTCTACTCCCCCCTCTTCTCAGGGTTGTAAGCTGTATTTTCCATAATATTTTGCAATGCCACCTAGGGTTACATTCACTCTATTTATAGGGCTCTGTTTTAAAGTGAAACAGGTGTCAGATTGAATGAGGCTGTTGTCAGCATACATGTCCTCTTGGGGACGGGATGGGAGGTTTACTAATTTCTGCACTTGGGGGATTTGCAGTTTGATCACTAATCTCTCTGCAGGGCCCAGGGGGAGGAGGGGGAAATGCAGAAGAACAGTGGAAGGAAAAGTTAGCTTTCTGCTGGAGCTATGCAGTGCTGCCTCTTCCCCAGATCCATGCAACCAGACCTTTTCTTTTTTTCATGTGCTGAAACTGATGTGTTTGCAAAAGGGGGCCAGACAGCCTGTTCTGAGGAATGAAGCCCTTTGAATGGATGTGAAACAGGCAGAGCTCAGCTGAGATGGGGGGGAGATGAGGAGCCCCATCCCACCTGTATCCCACCCGCCCCTTCCTATTGGTTGCACCAGAGACCACTTCCAGGGAACAAAGATCAGCATAGTGCCTCCATGGCTCTCCACCTTGTGCCACCTTTGCCATTATCATACCCCATACAGTGAAGCACTAATGTCACAGTCAGCAACTCTGTGAGAACACAAGCTATAGACCACTGTGGTAATAGTGTGCAGCAGTAAACACCAGCACAGACCCCCTGACACACTGAGCTCAGAGTCAAGAACAAAAAGGCAGTGAGCACGTGAACAGATGATGGGTGTGGGGGTAGCAGGGGAAGATGGGGTAACACTCAAAAAGAATTTAGAGAAAAGAAGTCACAGCTCATTGCTCACCTTCAATTTGACTTGCAGGTTAACCATGCTTATTGCCTAGGCAGGGATTCACGAGATTAAAATGGGGCCACTACGACAGTTGACATAGACCAGTAGCAGTTCATGAATTTTTGCAACTATTAATCACTACCTATATCAAAACTAACACTGCAGTACGTACCAGACATGTTACAGTGGCAAGGAAAAGATCTGCTGCTTGTTCAGGAGTACACCAAAACTACAGAAGTCAACTTGACAAACCAAGGGAAGACAAAGTAGAGTGATAAAAGTCAGACAGTTGACAAGAGAAAGGAAAACGGAACAGGAGAAATCATAACTGAAGCTGGCTTTTCTTGCTGAGAACACTTACTACAGAAATTAGTGCCTTTTTGACACAGTATAGAAAGCGGGTCTTTGGGAAGTTCTGGAATGAGAAGCTCACAAATGGCATAAATGTGTAGGGAGAAGCTGGGAGACATGCAAACCATCAATGCCAGCGGCGTGCTGTGCACCACGAGGACTGGAAGCAGAACTGTCAGGGTGAAGACAGAGCTGTGGGGAAAGACGATCAGAGAGACTGTTTGGTAAGTTATGTGACACCGGTGTCAGTGATTTAGAGGTGTCTTTGACTCACCTGGCACCATGAGCATACCAGTCTGGCTGTGTGATGTATATTTTATTAAGTATTCACAGGTATCCATCAGGGATTGGAACTTAACAACTTCCACAAAACCTGAAAATGGGAGATCTTTCAAGAGGTAAAATCATAATTAAAGACAAATCTGGATGAGAGGAATATTTAATGTAGTTAGGCCACCACACGGATTTCCAGTGGAAGAAAATAATCTGTAGTTCTTGAAAAGTCACATAAAACTGTCATATTTATCCAAGGAACAAGGCGTTAAGGCAAATGGATTTACATGTGCAAAAATCCCAGTTCAGCATGTGTTTGTGGATTTACTGTGATTCATCAGTCATTCATGTTAATTGGCTGTACAAATAACAACTTACATTTTAAATTTAGTATTTGTACTTGGAGTTATCACTACTGTGTAACTCATCATGGTATTTGTGGTTTCTTTTGTGCACTTATTTATGAACACTTGGGGTTTAAATATAATGAAAATCATAAAAATACAAACAAATAATCACAAAAATATGACAATCCCAATACACAGAAATGCAGTGGGACTCTTGCAGAACTATTTCGTTTTCTTTATTAAACAAGGAAACAAACTCTGAAAATAACAACAAAAAAATATCACATAACTTCATGGAAAACGGGATTGGGAGAAAACACACAAATGTTTAAGTACAAAAGGTTACACTTGCAGAAGTGCTCACCCGCTCCCATTCCTGAAAATGAACACCAGACCCACTGGATGCTGAGTGCTGTCAAAAATCTAACCACTTCACTGAAGAGCCTAACTGGGAACTGAACTGCCTTTGTAATCTGATCCATTTGGGACATGTGGCATACCAAATTCTTTGGAAAGAACTAGATCTTATCGCTGCCGTTCCTGAATTAATAAAACACAGTTGAAAGAGCACTTTGTGCAACATAAATAATTTTGATAACAAATTTGCATACCGCAAAAACAAACAAGCAAACGAAACCGCTGGAGAATCAAAGGTTTTATTTAGCGGGTTATCCTTACGTTTGATAGGGGACTTCAAAACAGGCAGTTGGGTAAATCCCCTTGTGCTTACAAAGCCTGGGCACTTCACTGGACTTCTCACTTCCCTGACCTTCAGGGCTTCTGCTTCCCCTCATGCACAAGAGCAAAGGGACCGTGCTGGAGACTGTAACAACAGCTCTGTTGATTGCTGTGCTGTCTTCCAAAGGATGGTGCAACCATTCCTTCAGTTCTGCCATCTCTGAAGTTGGTTTGTAAGGGGAAGCCTGTATTAGACCCCTCTTTGAAAAGCACTTGAATTCACCCATACCACTGGAAATGCTTTCCAAGCAAGGTGTGCTATCAGTCCCCTCCATCACTCCAACAGATCTGTCTGATCTCACAACTCTCATCATCATGGCCGGGCTTCATGAACGAAGATTTAGGAAGGGCTCTATCCACGTTTGTTACAAACACGCTGGTGGCTAATGAGGCCAATACAAGATAGACATATCCGATTGCAAAAGGCACAGCAGAAAGACTCCTTAGGTGGCAAATTCTGCAAGACACGGTTCTTTCTGCATTGTCTTTTCTCCTCAAGGGTGATCCTGCTGCGTTCTCAAAGTAGACAGCAGCGTTATAGATGGTGTGTCTGCAGAGCTCCCAATTGGAGGCCAGAGTAGACCAGTTATGATGATCAATATGGCCAAGGCTGAGATGTTGTTTCAGGCAGTCCTTGTATCTTCTCTTTGGGGCTCCTCTCTTGCAGCAGCCGGTGGCAAGTTCACCACAGAGCAGGATCTTAGGGAGGGGGTGGTTGGTCCTTCATCCTGGAGCCGTGCCCTGCCCAGCACAGCTGTGTTCTCAGCAACATGGCCTCAATGCTTGTGACTGCTGCTTGTTCTAGAACAGATGGATTGGTCACATCATCTGACCAGTGGATGTTAAGGATTGTACAACTCTAAGCAACAGGAAACAGAGATGACAACGACTGTACTTTCTTGTCATTCTTAGGTCCTTATCCCTAATATTGTTGGTGACTGATCACCCACTTTAAAATGATCACTATCTCCATCCATCTCATTAAATCTATCTTCTACTACCTTTAGCTCTTCATTTTGCTCTGCTCTCCTACAGATTCAGTTCATTCTGCAATTTTTCTCAGATCACAGTTCTAACAATTACTTCTGCAAAGTGTCCTTCCTCTTCCTCAGCATCACACAAGTCTGCATTATATTTTCATTGTGTGACAGGCCTTGATTCTTGAGGGTCACAAAAACTGCATTTGCAAATTCCTTGATGGCTACAGCAGAAGCCTGTACACCACCCTTTGCGCTGTACAAGAAACAAAATAATAAAAGCGTCCATTGTGCAGCAGGAACTTCATGTTCACCTTTTAAAGGATTTGCCACCCTTATGGAGTTAATTTACATTAACATAAATATTCCATTAGTAGAAATGTTTATAACATGCTTCTCTCTCAAGAGGCATTCTGCAACATGATTCTTCAACCACTTATGTTTAACTAATGTGTGTCACATTTGAATAATATAAAAAGACAACTGAGTTAAGTGATTGAATGCCTGGAGAAAACCAATGTTAATTTCCACTAAAAGCAAAGCACATTCCCTTCATTTTGCAGCTTAATTACTGCAGTATTTGGCTCACAAATAAAAAAACGGTTGAAGAAAAAGCCTCCAATAATAGGTTGCTGAAGCTTATTTTTCCCCTCCCACGTAACTCTAAAAAGTATTTTTCTCAAGCATTATTTCAAGCCTCTTCCTGTGACGCACATCAAGGCTAGTACTCTTGAATACCTGCTTCCCAATATGTTGTTAATGTAATCTGACACCCTTGCAGGAGTTTGGCCTGGGGTGGCTTCTACATCCCAGGCTACACTACTGCCAAAAATCCACACAAAGAATTTGTAAAACAATGCCCTTCTCCTGAATTCTGATGGGAAATTCTCCATGGTTCTCTGGATTTTTTCAGAATCAGCTTTATAAGTAAATTTGAGATATCAGCTGATACCCACGCCAGTCTGCTACTGAGCTAACTTGTTGGCCATTTGCTTTCAGTAATAGTAGCAGTGACATCCTCAATGTAGTTGGTCAAGACAAAGGACATACTGTGTTTCATATAAATTTCACCTCAGTGATATCCAAAATAGACTGAGTCAGTTTTCCTGCCACATAAAAGGCAATCTTTAAAAAGTTCCACTAAAATGAACAGGAGACAAAAGTAAGTCAGTAAGTAAAGATAATATTAAAAAAGCTTATCAAGCCTTCTAGTTTATGCATGGAAAAATGTATCACTGAACAAAGTTCAGAACAAACTCATGGACACGAGCGGGATTATTGCTTTGATTTTGGTAAGAAGAGGGTAATTTACTATACCTGGAATACAGCAGTGTCCTGATGTCTTATATTATTGCTCAGTGAAGTAGTGACCCAGATTTCTACTCCAGGCAGCTGGAAACTTATCATAAGGGTCAGTTAAAGTGTAATTATTCCTCCTTTCTCATGGTTATAGAAAGTTGACTTTCTTTGTGCTGAAATTCTGTGAAATTTCTAAAACACAGTTGGCTAAAAATTTAGTTCTAGAGAGTCGTGTTCAAGCAGTCAGATGAGCACACCACAGAAAAACAGAGAAAGATTTACTTGAGCTTTGTAAATCTTTTGTTCCTTCTTTTAATGTCCTGGCTGTTAAGTATCTCTTTCTGTAAGTAAGTAATAAAATCTTTGATTCTCCACCAAATTATGTGAAAAAATCTGCAAAACGTCATTAGCAGGAAGAGTGTGTTTAATTTCAACTCAAGCTCCAATGACTTTTAAGAGCAAAGGGTATATTTCCCCGAGTAAAACATATGATCTCATGTGCTCAGCCCACCCCGAATCTCTAGACTCTTAACCCTGTGTCCAGAGTGCACACAAATGTACCATTACAGGACCATCCTTTCACCCCAGTGGACATTCACCTTCTAGCAAGACTTTTTAAATTCCTGAGACATCTACTGTTTGTGGTACACTGAGATGGCTGCCTTATGACTGATTTCTGTGGACAATGTGTAATTGAGAACTGGCAGAATGGCAGGTCTCAGAGGGTTGTAATCACTGGCACAGGGAGAAGTGACACAGGATTGTAGCTGGAGGCCTGTCACTACTGTTGTCCCCCAAGGTTCCATACTGGGCCCAGTATTGTTTAATTTATTCACCAGTGACTTGGATGAAGGGGCAGATGACTCCTCAGCAAGTTCACGGATGACACAAAGCTGGGAGGAGTGGCCAGTACCCCAGAGGGCTGTACAGCCCTGCAGAAGGACCTGGACAGGCTGGAGGGAGCAGCAGAGCAGAAACACCTGAAGTTCAACAAAGCAAGTGCAGGGAGGAACAACCCCAGGCACCAGCACAGGCTGTGAGCTGACCTGCTGGGAAGCAGCTCTGTGGAGAAGGACCTGAGAGTCCTGGTGGACAACAAGCTGTCCATGAGCCAGCAGTGTGCCCGTGTGGCCAAGAAGGCCAGTGGGATCCTGGGGTGCATTAGGAAGGGCATTGCCAGCAGGTCAAGGGAGATCCTGCCCCTTTACCCAGTCCCAGGGAGAGGGGGGAGATCTGTGCCCAGTTCTGGGCTCCTCACAATGAGAGAACAAGGAGCTCCTGGAGCTGGTTCACTGGAGGGCAAAGAAGATGATTACATCATCAAGAGAGAAGCCTCTCTCTTACAAGAAAAGGCTGAGAGACCTGGGCCTGTTCAGCCTTGAGAAGAGACAACTGAGAGGGGACCTCATCAGTGTCTGAAGTATTTGAAGGGAGGGTGCCAGGAGGATGGAGCCAGGCTCCTCTTGGTGGTGCTGAGCAATAGGACAAGAGGCCATGGGCAGAAACTGATGCACAGGAAGTTCCACATGATCATGAAGAAGAACTTCTTCACTCTGTGGGTGACTGAGCACTGGAACAGACTGTCCAGAGAGGACATGGATTCTCCCTCACTGGAGATATTCAAGAACCGCCTGCATGAGATCCTGTGCCATGTGATCCAGGATGACCACGACTGAGCAGGGAGGTTGGACCAGATGCCCCACTGTGATCCCTTCCAACTTGACCCATTCTGTGACTCTGTAATAGACTTATGCAGCATGGGCATATAAAAAAAGGCACAAGGATAATTCCCTCAGGGATAAAGGACTGATTAGAAACAGTGCTTCAAGGACTGCCTTGAGGATCAGCAAACTTAAGTCATTGTATTTGAAGCACAAGAACGAATGTTAAAAGCATACCTATAATTTTATTGCAAAAGCCTCCCACTTCTCACATCTAACATTTGAGGTCATGATTAACACAAAGGCATAGGCAATTTAGGTATTTGCCTGCTCATACAAGGGGTCATTTGAAACAATCAAGCAGTGGTGAGAATAACTACTATGCCCACGGAGACACTGCTCACAACTGTGTGCTAAAGCAAAACACCTCTTTAAGGGGATTAAATATAAAGGTTACTCTAAATTATAGCTTTTGTGTACGTGAGTAGGAATTTTTTCTTATTTGTACAGGGTTCCACAAGTTCAGATATAATTCTTATCTCCGGATGTCATGCCAATTGTCTGCTGAGTGAAGGAGGTGCCTTATTCTCAACAGCTGTTATAGGAAACAGTTATACCTATGTCACACCTACTTGGTATTTTTGTCTTGGGCACATTAATCGCATTAGAGCCCAAACCAGTTGAGCTGCTCTTCTGAACATCAATCCAACAAGGAATTTAAGTTTATACCTGACTTTATACATGTAAGTGTATTAATGAAAACTGCTCACATTTTTGAAGCTAGACAGGTACTACAATTCCTTATGTGAACCCAATTTCTTAATGATGATGGACTGAGACTAGCTGGGGAGGAAGACTTGGGTGTGTTTGTGGATGAAAAGCTCAATACGTGTGCTTGTAGTTCAGAAACCCAACCACATCCTGAGCTGAAACAAAAGTAGCATGGCCATCAGGGTGAGGGAGGTGATTCTCCCCCTCTTCTCTACTCTTGTGAGATCCCACCTTGGAGTACTGGGGTCCCCAAAAAAAGGAAAGGTACGGACCTATTGAATGGGTCCAGAGGAGAGACACTAAGTTGGTCAGAGGTCTGGGGCACCTGACCTAGCCTGGAGAAGTGAAGGCTCCAGAGAGATCTTACGGCAGCCTTCAAGTACCTAAAGTGGTTGGAGAGGGACTTTTCACAAGGACATGTAGTAATAGGACAAAGGGGGACAGCTTTAAGCTGAAGGAGGGTAGGTTTAGATTGGATATTAGAAGAAAATCTTTACTGTTAGGGTGGTGAGGCACTGGAACAGGTTTCCCAGAGAAGTTGTGGGCTCCCCACTCCTAGAAATGTTCAAGACCAGGTTAGATGGGGCTCTGAGCAATTTGGTCCCAGTGGATGGTGTCCCTGCCCATGGCAGTACCCATGTTTCATGGCACTTCTGTGGACTTCAGACCGTTAATCTGCTAGCGGGGTAGTAAATGAATGCTGCTTTATTTTGCAACTGCAAACATCCTCTCTGCACCAAACAGAAAACACAGTTTCTCTAGTGATTACCAGACAAGTCACACATGATGTCCAAATTCACTTCCTCATCTTCTCAACCAGGAGTCATCAAAAAATGTTGCCCCAACAATGAACAGTGCTACTTGCACAAAACTTAGGATATCATTGAAATTAAATAAAACCTGTGATGTGTGCTAAAGGAAATAAAAAACTGGGTTACAGAAAGGAAGAAGTCCCGAATCTGATTTGGTAAAACACAGGGCAGCAGAGCAGAGTGGAGGGTATTCTGAGTGTGCATGGAAGTAATCTGCATGAAACTGTTGTGGTGAACTTCCCATGCTTGGAGATATTTCTAGCATCCTACACATCAGATCAGAAAACATGATGACACAGCAGGGAGCTGGGGAGGAATGATGTAGTAAGCCTCAGAAGAGCCGTGGGGCAAGAAGATCTGTGCCCACATCTCTGCACCATGAACCACACTCCCCCTTTCTGAGAAAACTAACAGTGAGTTCCCTGTCATAGTTACAGCACCATCCATCAGGTGTCAAAGAAAACACATCTGAAACATATAAACATAAAATAAAATGGCAATTCTAGCAGTTAAAGGGTACTGACACCTAATTACCTGTAACCTCATTCAAAACAATAAACTCCAAGCAGCCAGACATTCACAGTACCCTTGATCACACGGAGCAGAGAAGTAGTGTCAAAAAAGATGAAGCCTTCCAGAGGACTCTGTAAGCATGCCTGGTGAGGGATGCTTGCCACCCATGCCTGATAGCTGTGTGAAGGATTTAAGCCCCAAATTTCTTTCAACAGTCCACAGAGGTACAGTGCTGTGAAAGTTCCACTCTTCCCTAGATGATGGGAAGAAATGTGATAAAGCAGAAGCTGAAAGGACTACACACATTTGAAACCTCTATATAAGTATATGCATATATATATATATATATATATATACGTATATATACACACACATATATATAACCAACATTATCATGTGGAGTCACACTCAGCTCTGCCCACAAAAGGAAAGGATAGAGCTACCTGACCTCCTTACACTTTCATATATCAGCATAAACTTCGCCATTGGAGAATCACAGTGTTAAAAAGAATCACCAAAGTGCCCTCCTGGACAACAGTATCTACAGGGAGATATCACCAAGAAGCAGTTACCGTCCTAATAGGCATATTTCTTTTTTTTTTTGTTCTGTTTTACAGCAAAAATATATTCTTAGTATTCACAGTAGTACTTTTTCAAAGACAGGTTATATAAAGCAATACAACACACACACACAGAGGCACGCAAAAATAAAATGTGAATGACTCATTGCACTTATGCAAACTAAGTTGCGTAAGCCTGTTTTTCTCAGCTCTTAAAAAACCCAAAACAGCACATACACAACCCTAAAAAATGAGCTGAAATTCTCAGTTATGAAAGTTAAAACTGCTGAATAAAAGCAGAACTCCCTCAGCTTCTCAGGGTCCTTCACACCCACATCTGGTGTAGTGTTTACCGATGGACAAAAATAGAAAGTTGAAACTTAGTAGACCCTAACATTTATCACAGTATTTAAGAGTCAAAACAGAAAAGTGACATTCACTTCAGGCAAAATAACCCTGAACAGGGAGAGATCAACAGCTACATTTTGAAGGGGATCCAGTTAATCCTCTCTGAAATACCACTCTTAGGTACAGGGTAGAAAGAAAATAATCAGCTATATTTCTTCAACAAGTAGGTAATTATAATAATGCAAACTGAAAAGAATGTAATCTTTTAAAACAATCTTGCAGAATTTCCTCTAAACCATTACATACCACCCATATTAATTGTTGGCAGATGACATCACAGGAGTTGGTTTCTTTAGACGTGCATAAAATCCATCTTTCTTGCTAAAGAGCAGGAGTATTCTCTTATCTGACAGAACCAGCAGTCAACAGCAGGAATGATAGAGGTGGGACACGAGCACGTGGGACACGAGCACGTGTGTCACTGTTCAGGGGTTCAATAACCATCATCTATCCCAGGCACATGGCATCCCTGATCAGCCCATAAACTATAGGTCTTTGACTTCAGATTTGGAAAAGGCATCAATAGTTTGGCACACCAACCTTTAGAGCTGCCAAATTATGCCTTTGAACAGATAGGCTGCCACAAAATTTAGATAAATTAAGCCCTGGATTAAGGAAGGTGTGTAGCATAAATGAACCTTCTAATGTCTTCTCAGAAGTGTGATCCACAATAATTTAAGAGAGCATTTGCAAATAATCCTTCTTAAATTGCAGTAGTAGCATTACTTCGGTAAATTATTCAAATCTACTGCTGATGAGATGATATCGGGCCAGAAAATTATATGAGTCAGCTAACATAGTCTTACAAGATCCTGTTCTCTCATACACAGCACATAGGCAGGGCATGTGACTGCTCAGCCATTGGATCCTATGAGCACCTGAATGTCATAGAATCATAGAATGGTTTGGGTTGGAAGGACATTTATTTCCAACACCCCTGCCATGAGCATGTTGCTCAGAGCCCCATCCAACCTGGCCTTGAACACTGCCAGGGATGGGGCACCTACAACTTCTCTGGGAAGCCTGTTCCAGTGTTTCACCACTCTCATAGTAAAGAATTTCTTCCTAATATCTAACCTAAATTTCACTTCTTTCAGTTTGAAGCCATTACTCTTTATCCTATCACTACAGTTCCTGACCAAGGATCCCTCTCTGGCTTCCCTGTAGGCCCCTTCAGACACTGGAAGGTTGCCATGAGGTCTCCACACAAACTTCTCCAGGCTGAACAGCCCTGACTTTCTCAGCCTCTTTATAGGGGATGGTGCTCCAGTCCTCTTAGAAACTTTGTGGCCTCCTCTGGACCTGCTCCAACAGTTCCATGTCCTTCTTACACTGGAGGCAACAGAACTGTACACTATGCTCCAGGTGGGGCCTGACAAGAGCAGAGTAGAGGGGGAGGGAGGCAGAATCCCCTTCCTCACCCTGCTGGCCACGCTCTTGTTGATGCAGCCCAGGATTCCATTGGCTATCTGGGCTGCAAGCTCATGCCAGCTCATGCTGGCAATCATCAACCATCACCCCCTAGTCCTTCCCCACAGGGCTGCTCTCAGTTGTTCCTCTGCCCAGTGTGCAGGAGTGCCTGGGATTGCCCTGACCCAGGTGCAGGACCTTGAACTTCTCTTTGCTGGACTTCTGAAGTTTGTATTGGCCCACCACTCAAAGGTGTCCAGATCCCTCTGGGTGGCATGCCTTCCCTCCAGTGCGCTTATTGCACCACACAGCTTGGTGTCATCAGCACTTGCTAAGGGTGCACTCAGTGCCATGTCCTGGGGATGGCTCACAAGCTGCAGCCCTGCTCAGCAAGAGGGAAAGCAGCAAACCTGAGCGTCCCACTGTTCGTGCCTACGTCTCCAGTGCTGAGCAGAGTCGTAATGCCGAGGTGAGGCAGGAGGACCCTGGGGTGGGGCATCCCACAGTGGGGTGGAACAGAATGGAAGAGAATGCCGCACTGGGAAAAAACAGCAAAGAACTGAACACAGGAGGGAGGCTGGGGGTTGGCTCAGAAGGAACCTGAGGCAGGGCAACAAGAAGTTTGAAAGGTGAGGCTGCTTTGCTGAGGACACCGAGTAGGCACTAGAACAGTAGACATTATAAGTAAGAAGAAAACCCCTAGCACACCTTGAGTTAGAAGCTGCAACTCTATCTTAGGGTTCCAGCACCTCCATTCCAGCTTTGTGACTAGGACACCGTGATGGTATCTCTCACAAGAGAAAGAGCTGCCTGTTCTGTTTTAATGATACACAGGACATGAGTCTGGTTCTGTGCCCACTGCCTGTTACTTATTCAACACGACAGACACATGGAAAACAGAACAGAGTATATTTAGAGGAAATAAAAGCGTAGACTCTAAGGCCACAAGACCCAGCTCAGTGGTTCTATAAGATATCTTTAGAAAATTACCATTTTCTGTGTTGTGGTAAATTAACAATTTCTATTTGACGAAAATATTGACTTTTTTCGAACTATAGAGTTGGTGCTAATGATAAAAAACCAAATTCTTGCTCTCTGTCCCAAGAGCAACCAAAGCAGCCCTGATTATCAGAGAGCTCATGGATGACCAGACTTCAGTTTGAAACTGTTGCCAGTACATCAGCTTTGAAGTACAGGTTTCAAGCATACTGGTAACCCAACAGTCTGCCTGCTCTATTGCCTCAGCCACAGAGACAGACAACATTCAGGAACCAGTTCTGTCTGCTCTGGAAGACAGCCCAAGGCAGAATCAGCAGTTCCACCGCCTTCAAGTTAATCTCAGTTAACACTAACGACGCCAAGAAACAGCTACATTCATGGACTCCACTTTTACCAAGATGCTTGTGGTGCTAGGGTGAAATGTCCTTCAAAACTGAAAAGTAGCCTAGGTTTGGCTTCAGAAAAGACTTCCAGGTATCACACAGAGTCAGCTGATGCATGGCTCTGCCCTCCACTCCATGACATTTTGGGTCAGTGCAGAGTGAGGTTGAGCTGAGGGACAGTACCCCATGCTAGCCATCCTCAACCCCAAATGTCTTGCTAAGGACCTATCAGTAAGACACTGATGAAACAAGTTTCAATATCAAAGCCACTGCAAAATATTCCATTCTGGGAAACCAAATGAGGACAGTTTGCATATCTGACTGCTTTAAGCAAGTTGCTGCAGGTACCAGAAACTTCAAGCACTGCAGCACAGAACTTTGCATGGGTCATTTGTGCTGCACTGTGCCACATAAACTGGGTCCAGAAGTTATATAACCTTGTCAGCTAAGACAAACAAACAAAACAAATAATAATAAAAAAAATCTGTTTGTTAAAGGAACTAAAGTGCATAATCACTGATAAATTCTGCTTGACTGCTATAAACAATACTAGGTTGAGAAAGACACAAGGAGGGGCTGAAAGAAATCATGTGACACAAACCTAAGACCTATCCTCTAATCTTAACTCTATCCACTCTGTCCCATCAGAAGTCATATAAATTAACTTTCAGATCTGAAGATGCCTTTTAATTTTGAGGAATAAAATAAAGCAGAAGAAAGTTCCAGTCCTACGAAGTTTTATGTGGGTAGTTAACTCTATTTCCACAGTTTTTCAAGTCACATAAAGTCAAATCATGTGTAAATTTTTGCATAACGCAAATTTTCCCCTGTTAGCCTTTTCAGAAGAAGAATAATTTTGAATGCTAATATAAGCCAGAGTATTGTGCATCTACAATTAATACTACTTCAGTGCATTTGGATTTCCATTCAACCTTTGTCATTTGACAGAGCCATAAACAAACTAACCAGTTTATTTCCTGCATTCTGTCCTTCAAACAGAGGACAAAGACAAAATGCCACATCAGATAGGGCAACATGTACTATTACAAGAAGCTATTTTCTTGAAATCTGCTAAAAATATCTACTTGGGTTTCACAACTTCATCCTGACCAGTAACAAGGAGCTCTGAATTCCACTGGAGATGGAGAACATTACATGCTGTTACCCCATAGTGTTGATAAATTAAGTTTATTTTTAGGAAGCACAGACTCTACTTTCAGAAAGTACCACCACGACTACACCCAGCTTCTTTTTTAAGGGACAGGCAAGATTAGTTATGCTACTGATTCAAGGCAAAGGTAGGGATTTTCATCCTGTGTTCTTCACCAGTTCTTTACAACTTCCTGGTCTTCCTTCCTTCCGAGCAGGAGGATAAAGAGCAGGAGTATGGCTTCATTCTTTGTGAGACTGTGTGCGTGCGAAGAAGCAATGATGACTGAAAAAGGAGGCTGGTAACAGCTCAGAAATTTTGTTTTACATATTTACAGAGCACAAAAGCATGGTTTCTCTGAAAATGACAGTCCAGCTTCCAGGTTGCGCACAGGGGTTTTGCTGAGGCTGTAATTGATAGACTGACGTAGTTACAAATGTGAAATGCTGAAGGATTTGCCCAGGTCAGAAGATGGATATCCCTGAGAAATGTCAGTCTAAGTGAAGCCCAAGAGCTGGAATTCAGCAACTCACACTCACAGGGTTTCTGAACAAGAACCTGCGCGCTGACCATATGAGACACTCTGATGTTCCAATCCAGCCAGAATAGGTAAATCAGCTCCTAATCAAAAAGCATCACTGCTGGGCACCCTTCTCGAGCCAACAAGCCCAAAAGGATAATGATGGGAACGAAACTGTTCTTTCAGCCCCAGAGGCAGGGCTGTGCCACACTGGCACAGCTGCTCTGCAAAACTGGAATGACTCCTGTGCTGCCAGCCTTGGTGTTAATGGAAGATGCTAGGCTCAGCAATTACACCAGACAAGTCACACATGATGCCCAAATTCACTTCCTGGTCCTAACGAGATAATTGAAAAGTCAGATACAGAGGCTGCCTTCTTTTCATTAAAAAACCCAAACATTTAAAATACTCTTCATGCACGAGGGTATGATGATCATACAGGCATATATGTGACTACATAGATTACATATTAACAGAGACATATTAAACATACATAAATGTGGCGCGTTTATGTGGGTTTCATATGTGTTTCACAGAATTACACAAAATTCCTTTCTGTAATCACCACTTGAGTTATGCACACAGTTACTGCTCACCCAAAGAGTGCTTGTGTCAGTTCTTCTAAATTTACTTTGAAAATATCAGTGCTAAATTTAGGTATAGTTAATTTTTAACATTAATTATGCCATTCCAGATATTAAAGCCACTGATATCTGCTAAAAATACCAAACACTGTGTCCCATACAGCATTTATGTTGTTTAAACAGACCCTCTACCTAACAGGGAATAGATACAAATGACACCCAAATGCTCTGCACAGGACACTTCTTCAGAGTACTGCTGGCAGCTCGAGCAATGCCATGCCACCTTAAGTTGCTTGTGGAGTTGGGGAATTGGTGTGGACAGGTTGTGGCAGGAGGAACAACGACAACAGAGAAGACATCTATAGTTCAATAAAAATTTTCCATGAAACAGTGTTTGCTTAGCATACAACATAAGCACAGATGGGTCTGGTTTTTTTGCTGTGCTACCCTAAGCCAGCAATAGAAATCTAGTAGCATACAGCTACAAACTGCCACATAGACAACTTGACCCATTTTATAACCTGTGGCCTAAACTTTAGCTGTGGGTTTACCAAAATTCCAATATAAAATGACTTGGAGAACAACAGAACAGCAACAGTTTGTGCAAATTCCAGCTTTACAGTTATTGAATAGACATAGGCATATATGCATTGCCTCTGCAGACAGCTGGTATATTACATGACATTTTTTAATATACACAACCTATTTTATTCTCATTTTCAAGGATGAAAACGCTGATAACATAAACAGTCGGTACGAAAAGGTGTCATCTATATGACTACTGAAACAATTTTCAAGTGCAGCCCTACAAGTCAAAGCCCTGTGTCAAAGAATACTGCAAGAGAAGCCAACTCTGAGGAATGGTAATGAAGGGGGCACGTGCTGGGACACCATATGTGCTGTACAAACAAGACCCCTCTCAGCTGCTGCATCTCTCAGCTCCCTTCAGCCTCTCACAAATTAAGTCCAGCTGATTGCCAACTGCAGCTGCAACAGCAAGCAAGTTCTTTATCAGGACTTCTCTATTAGTAGCTACGGGCAACCAACCTTGGAGCTCTGCCTGCTCTCCTACCTGCAGAGGTATGCTTGTGTATAAGGCCTGAAAAACAAACACATCAGGCTCCTGTAACCAAAAGTTTACCATTTTGATCCACCAATGCCAAGTGAAAATACGTCCGGCACGGTCAGACAGATGGAAGCCCCCTGCCTTCTGAGTGGTTGGTCAGTCACATATTGTCTTACAGGCACCTGGAAGGGGCTGCAGGGGGAAGGCAGAGGGGGGACTCACAAGGTAGCAATGGTTACAGGATATAGATCAGAGACATGAGAAATACTTGGATGGCATTACCTGCCACACAGTTTAAATCTGTCAATATCATGCAGAACTTTCAGCTGTGCATCTTCTGATGTGTTTCACAAGAAGCCTGTGTTATGTGGAAACAGGTGAACAAGCACAAGCACAAACTATTTCCCAGCACTGCTCTGCAAAAGCAGTATTTACTGGTTTTCTTTGAATTAGAAAGCCTCAAGATGACATACAGGAATTGAGCCCTGTCATTCCTCTAGGGTGAAGCACTAGCCTTCTTCGCATACGCAACGCAGCAGCAAGCTCAGAAGCATCTTGTGTATCCTGATTGCTAGCGTCACCTGTCAAGCTCTAGGCCAAACCTACATACCATAAAGACCCCTTTCTCAACAGACATAGTTCAGCTGGAGGAGAAAGATGGCAGCAGAGCACACTTTTGATCCCAAGTTGCCTTATAACACCTGACCAAGAAGGGACTCCCTGACCTGTGAGGGGAATTCCCCCAACTAACACCAAAGTTTCCATTCCACCAAAATAACTCCCCTGTTCCAGCTCAGAAGGTGAGACTTTAGGACAGTGGGACCATGAAAAAGAGATTATGTACAGCATCCCCCTGTCTGTCACCCAGAGCTTCCTCTGCCCTCTGAGAACACTCCCTTCTACTGGTGCTCCATTAGAGGGGTAGAAGATCCCAAGATAAAGGGTCCCAAGAAGGATAGAGGGATAGAAGGTCCCAAGTACCACTTTTAGGATGTTGGGGTTTTTTTGTTGTGTTTGGTTGGTTGGTTTTGTTTTTGTTTTTAGTTTGATGGTATTAATCCAGAATTCTGGAGAGGTGAATGAAAAGCCCTAAAAAGCACTTTGAAAAATTGTGTTTCACACCACATGCATGTTTTAACTTAAGAATCTTGATGGTCCATTGCCACAATATGCTACATCTCCCACTGGTACACCAGACATCACTGCCAAAACACTCAGCCCTTGTCTGTCCATGAAGGCACCTGAACCTTTACAGGATTGTGTTGGATGTTGCACTCCCAAATAACATTAAATGTTCTCAGTCTAGCTGATTAGACACCTCATTCAGGCCCAAGTCTCAGTCTTAAAACATAGAAACCAGGTGTTCCTGCTGAAGGGGTTGAGTCTAACACGTATATGTCAGTGCACTTCCACTCCACCCATGGGATCAGGATGATATAAAAAAATAATAGACACCATTGTCTTTTTCAGCACAGCTGGAGCTGACATGGGTTTTACCCTGAATGTGGGACAATCAGAAGTCATCGACTCTTTTCCTAAAGAGCTGTAAGTCTTCCTTCCACAGGAAAGCATCCTGGGTGCCTCAGCCTAGAGGGCTCAATCGTCAAAGCCACTGTAACTTCACTACTGACCAGCAAATTACTGGTGTGGATGCAGGACATGCATGAACACACATGGGAAAAAAATGAGCCTCCACAGCCAGGAAACTGGGACACCCACCTGAGGGTGGGGAATCCTCCATTTTGGTCACCAAATGGAGCATGGAAGCAATCATATGAGCAGGAGCAAGAACACCAGTCCTTTTCTTACCAGTCATGAAAAACAAAATAAAACAAAACTTTATACATTGAAAAAAAAATCTCTAACATGGAAGGAAGGACATGGGCAGTAGCCAAGTAATTGTGCTATTGCCTTGCAGCAAGATAAAAATGTGAATTTGAACAGAGGAGACAGGTAACTGAATTAATTTGTCTCAAAAGTCAGCAACCCTCTTGCAGTCTAGAGAATGCCAAAGTTTAACACTAGGGTCTGGATTCCACTCAGAGACCCAAATATCTGCAGTCCACCAAAGTCCTCTGACAGACTTTTACATAGCTACTTCTTCTCCCAAAGTGCTGCTTTCCCCTCAAGTTAAGTGGTTCATATCACCCCAATAAGCTCATTATAACCAACTACGCTGGTACTTTCTGCATAGCTTCTGACATTCTTGTCTGCTGAAACTCCTCTGACCTTGGGGCTGTATCCCACGGATCCTGCTTTAATCCACCCCTACATTTTTCCTTAATGAGGTTCATATACCCCTATGCACCATACACAAACACACACACACACAGAGACAACGTTTTAAATAATTAGTAGTTTTCCCTTAAGGGTAAAAATGTGCTGTAATAGTATTTCTTTTTGTTATGAAATAATGTAAACGACCTTGGTGTGGTAATATTTCATAATAGGTCTGTGTTATGCAATTAAGGCTGTAGGATTCAGATGACTTACGTGCACCTGGAGATACTGACAGATGCTGGGGACTTGGAGCTGTTGAAAAGCACATATCCCTGTGCTTACATACACATACACACACGGGTAAACACACGCACAGAATGACATATGCATCACCTGTCTACATCCTTTTACAAAAAAATACTAGGTACAGTAAGGTATGTGTAGTTTAATTTCTGGTAATTTCCTGTTCTCTTCAAATAAAGATCCCTTTGCAAATCTTGTGGCTCTTTTTTAAGGAAGGTAGATCTCCTGCCTTCTCTTCTGTAAACCTTGTTGACTTCAGCAAGGCCAGGGCAACTCAAAATTCTCAGCTTTGATTTTTATTCTTTTCCTCAGATTTCTGTTTAGCTTGAAGAGAAAAATGCAGAAACTTGCCAAATGCTCATGTTTGCAAAGCAAATCCTACTGCCAAGAACATAATTATTTATTTGTTTAGTGACATTTTTCCTTCACTTTTAACATCATTGGGTTAAGATAATGTGAACGACAGCATTCTCATGAAAAAGTTTCACACTTCATCTTCCTCTTTCTTTAATTCCAACAAAGGCAGTGGCTGACTCTGCATGACCAAAGGTTTATCTCAAAATCATCGCAGACCACGTGGTTGTGCCTAGAGAAGTTCACCATCCGTGGAGTTAAACATCAGAGTGTTGGCTGCCTCAGTACAAGCACAATCACATGCCTGTCGTGACAGCATCAGGCACTTTTTCACACTTTCCATCATCCCACAGATCCTTCCATCTCAGGATTGTGGGATAGCAAAACCGTGTAGGAAAGGTAGGCTTTTAATACTCACCAAGAAGTTGGTGTGAGAAGGGAAGTAATCTGTTACTGCAGGGATAGAACAGAAAGATCAGTGTCTGGGGGATAAGAAAGATGACAAGTAGGTTCAGGATCAGTTTTACTTAGAAGATAATACTGAGATAATGAGAATTGTAGTCAAAAAGTGTCAAGCTTATGCAAGATTAAAAGGTAGAGACAGGTTTTCTTGAAACAAAATTTTACTAGCTCACCACTCTAAAAAGAAACTGGACTGTTTCCATGTGATTTCCTTTTTCTCCTCTAACTCACAGTCTGCCCCATCAAGTCCCAGGGCCAGACCCAGGACAGGCCACAGTCCAATTCCACTGCATGAGTGAACACACAGACGTGGCTGGCACTGATTACTGCACAGTTACAAATCTGAAACACAGAGCAACAAACTGACACCAGAGCATCTATATGTACACTGTACCAGATATGACCACTCCTGGAAATGGTCTGTAATCTACAGCACCTGCACGACCCTGGCACACTTTGCTGACATCATGCACATACAGCCTACCTGTCCTTGTAGCAAGCAACTTCTGTCTCCTGTAGGGAGGATTTCACACTGCACTGTACACTCAGTGCTGGACATCTCAAGCTCAATCTGACACCAGGTCAGGGCACAGAGCAGGGTCTTGGGGCACACAGGAGGTAAGTGCATTACAGCAGTACACTACACTACAGTACAACACAACAGAATGTAAATCTGAGGCTCCTCTCCCACCTGCCCTTTACATGATAGTTTGCATCCTCTAGAGCTTGTCTCCAGGAGAACTTCAGTCAATTTGGTTCCAAGCCCAAGGGATTCCAGGATTACTAACAGCACACTCACGGGGAGACAGTTTTTCAAAGTCAGCACTGCAAGTGAAGTTCAGTGGCCTTGAAGAAAGGTCTGCTGTGGAGCACATGCTGAACTCTCTGACAAGAAGTGCCACATTGCCTGCCCTAAGCATGTAACTTATGTGTGAATGAAGACCAAATTGGGGAGCCTAAGTTACCTCTAGAAGCAACAGAAAGGGGTTGATGCTGTCAGGAGGGACGATTTGGCACACTTACATCTATCTGGGCACCTCCAGTAGGAAGTGAGCATTCATTCCACTTAATCAGTAAAACAAATTATTTGTTTGGGGAATTATTGATCCTGACAACCTCCAACAAATAATAAGAATCCTTAATATATCACAGGATTTGACCCTAAGGAGCTGTACCTCAGATACACAAAATGACGCCAGACAAAATACTTTGCACTGATATTAAAATGAAATCCCTACCTTAGAGACCTGGTTTTGGTTCAGCTTGCTGCATCCATCATTCTAGGATATGTTCCTGTGCTACAGAGATAACAAATACTACACCCCTTTACCTAAACCCTTACATTTCATCCTTAAGCCAACAGTTATGCCAAAATTATCCAATAGTGAAAATACTTCTGAAAATACTGCACTGTCAGTCTTTTATGCCATTCACCTGTAGGTGCATAGAGAATCCAAAGGTCTTTTTCCTTTTTCCATTCAGCAACTCTGTCAAACCACACTTTTAATCCAAGAAAAGGTTGTAAGGCAAACACGAGAACCCCATTTGACTCAGATGTGCATCAGCGATTTTTTTTTCCCTGCATGAATAACTGTCACTCCCATTTTCACTTTGGTAATTACAGAAGATGAGCTGATTTTTAATGTTTGTTCCAGCAGAGTTGAAGGTGTTGATTTCATTCAGACTTTAAAGTCTAATTCATGCAGTTGATCCAAAACATTAACCGGAGTGCAGGTTTCATCAATTTGGTAAAGTGTCTTCATAACAACAGATGGTAATTTGTTGATACTTTAGTCTTTAAATGGACTCTGTTACAAAACAACTCAAAATGCTTTCTTAAAAAAAAAAAAAAAAACAAACAAAAAAAACCCAAAACCCAACAAAAATTGCCCCCTCCCAAGTGTTCAGATACTTTAACCCAAAGAAATTGCTGACAGATTTGTTTTCAGCCCAGAAGAGTAAAAAGCTGACAACATATTTTTTGCTGGATATGGTAACTTAGGTTTATTTTTAGGGTTTGTTTTTTTTTTTTAAAGTACACCAAAATAGCAGTGGGCTTAAAAATCACCATCTGCTTCTAGCAATGAAATAATTCTCTGAAGAACAGATAACAGGCATAAAAAGTCCACCCCCAACTCTTTCATTCTCCACAGCAAGACTGAAAGTCAAAATTATATATTACTTTCAAGCATTATTTATTTAATTAAACAATATTGCAGGGTCACAACACCCCTGTAAGTGTTCAATATACCTATTTATCAGTTATCACCAGCATAAACTGTTTACATTCCAGTCAGGATTAACTGAGTGGCAAGTGCTACTGCTATTGCTTTCGTGACTTAGAATAAAGCTGATAACATTTACAGCATAATAAAGACTCTCCCCATTTCTTTCTTTAACTTTGATTTAGTTCAGGCGGGAAAGATTCTAACTTGTAGGGAATTTTTGGTTTTTTTTAATGCCTATTAAAGCTATTCTGCAATCAGTATTTGCATGTAAATAAATCTGAGCTGGTTTGCATCCAGCTAGTTTGGATCCTACTAACAATGAATCACTATGTCAGTTCAAGATGGTGCAGGACCTGGACATTTGCTGAAGCCTGTCAGCACAGTTTCTCAATCCTCAGCAGAGTTTATGCCTCTGACAGCTCGAATGACTGCACGAGAAGACAAAGCCTGGCCCCCATGTCCTGTGCTCTATCCATGCACCAACAGCCTTAGAAAACAACGTGATTTTATTGCTATCACCCTTGTGTCTTTAGAAATTTACACAATGTCAATGGAGCTCGAAAGAGATGGAGGAGGATCCATTAGCTTTCCATGAAAACGGGTTTGATGAAAGAAAAAACGCTCAAGTTAAAGTTCCCTCTGCTCCCTCGCAGAGGAAAACTAGCACAACTTGGTCGTCACGTGTCCTGTGAGGGCTCCAGCCACAAACAGCACATACCCAAGGTTAGATGGCACACACCCCTCCCCTCAGCAGGTGATGTCAGGGGAGTGGGAGCACCGACTGCATGAAAGGATGCCACCTTGCCTTTGGTGGCAAAGGCCAAAGAGGAGGAGAAAACAGTTGGGAGTGGCGATGGGACTGTGTTCGCTGGTTCTGTGATTTCACCCAAGATGGCAAATTCTCAGTTGCAGTAACTGCAGTTTAAAACATTTCAAGGTTTTGAACAACAGAACAGCATTTATCTTTTTAGCATCATTTTCAAGAAAGGTACTTCGGTCTGTTGTTTCCACCCCCCACGAAATTCCATTTAAAAACCATCTTTTTCAGAGATTAAGATCAAATCTTCTAAAGATAGAAAAATGAGATAAAACACTGCAAGATACTTCAAATAACACATAATATGAGTTATAAACAACTAAGTTCACAAAATGAAGAAGTAGTAGTGTTTAGCAAGTACCATTTCTGACAAATAAGTCTTGCGGTATTTATTTAAAATCAAACATCACAACAGAAACAACTCAAAAAAGGAGATGCCCATAGTTCATATTTATACTTGGCGGATCAGAATTTTTGTGAAATTAAGTGACTAGCATTGAAAAGACCTGCTAGTGACCACTGCAGGAACAGTATTTAGTCTGACTTTCACATTTTGAGAGCAGAAAGATAATGGAGAAACATATGCTTTGTCATCATACCTTGCTTTGGCAAGGACAGAACTTACAGTAACATGCAAGAATCCTCTGTCTCTAGTAAACAATTAAGAGATATTTTATTTGTGAGGGAAATTTGGTCTTTTTCTGAGTCAGTAGTCAACAACAAGAGAAAGGAACTTCTCCAAGAAAGGGGAAAAAAGAAAGTAATTAAGGGAAGTGGTGGGTTGAAAACTCTAGTATTCTCTGGACATTTTCAAAGGGGACCCTCTTCACTGAAGAACAAAAAAGAAAGAACAGACTATGAATAGCCAAGATTCCTAGTGATCTCACTGGGAATTACACATTTATTTGGAAGGCATTAAAGGAATAAAACTGCAGAAGTAAGATCTGATCCAAATTTCGTTATGTAAATGGAAAAAGAAAATTTTGTTGTCTTAAAAGGAAATTGAATTAAGCCTTTAGTTCCCAGTTAATGACACACTAGTAAATGTAGAGAATTGCAGGGGAAGTGATGAAGGAGAGATGCCCTTTTGGGTTGGGGTTTTTTATATTACTTATTTAGGTTGTGATTTACTCAGATTTATTGTCATAAGACTCTCCTACTGACTACATCTCTCTAAACTGGCATTCAGACACATGGGAAACGGGGCATATCATAGATTGTAAATGTTTCACTAGAGTCTGTAGGTGAGCAAAGAGTGCTGTATAACTGCACAGGATCCAGTGTTCATTCCAGACAACATATTCCTTTCTTCACAGTAACAGTTATGGCTGGTTCTAATTGTATTTCTCAGTCTGAAACAAACAATCCATAGAGTCCTCTTTCTTTCACAGTCTGGATGCTCTCATGATTTGTTTGATCCCACCAAAGTGGCTTTTGTTAGTGCATGGAACCACCTAAACAGGCACCAAAATTATCTCACAAACAGGTTCTCCCATCACTGCTAAGAAACACTTAGGCCAGCTGGGCTCATCCTGTGCACACACGTCCTTGCATCTGAACCCAACCCAGCATAAAGGATTCACCTTTTGTGCTGCAAGGTTCTGAAAACTCTCAGCTTTTGCTGGACCCAGAATGAGTTCAAGGCACTCAGCAACTGAGTTTGCACAGCAGGACCTTTCTAGCTGCATATCACAGCCATGAGATTTTTCTCTCAAGTTATAGGTACACATAGGAGACTAACAAATAATGCAGATTTCAAGAAAGCAACTGATCCAATTTGATCTGCTATTTTTCTTTAAAATTAATACATTCAGGCCACGTACGAACCATCCAGTCATATCCTGTGAAGGTTTAAACAGCGAAACCACAAGGGAAAATAAACTAACATCTCTTCCCTTTTTATCTTAAAAGTGTCTGAAATGAATTGGTTGCTAAAGAAACCTGATATAATTGTGACAGAGTGTTTTGAAACCCTTAGTGGAGTTCATCTGAAACCTCAGCATAACAAGTGGCCTCTTATCTGCGTACTATTCCAGGAAGAAATGCATGGCATTTCGTCATCACAGCTGAAAGACTAGCTGGCTCTGCACGTAGGCTAGGCGAGAATAAGAGCCCTCAGCTATAATGAGGGCACGCTGGTAGCTAATGCTTAGTCAGAGGCCATTTCCTTTAGCCTTTGCTACTGCCTGTAGGAGCTGGAATGCAGGAAAAGGCAAAAAGCTAAAGCGAACACGCTGAAGGTCAATGTTTACCTCTTCTACTTGTTCTCAAGCGAAGATTATTTCTGAAGAAGTGGCACGCACGCATTAACGTCGTGGCATCCTAAACCACCCTTCCCCCCCCATCACAAGGACTTCAAATAGCTCTATTTAATGTGGCTGTTCGTGAGCAGGATTACTTACAGGAGAGAGGAGAATCATAAAAAAAGCAGATGTCTTTTTTTTTTTTTTCTCCAGTCTGACATTTAAAGGCAAATTAGTAAGTGGAAGTTTAATACAGTTATTTCCTTGTGAAAACTGATCTTGAATTTCCAAGCAGGCAAACCGACTTTTCTCCTTCATAAAGCTGTTGAAACACAGATAACTTGTAGCAATTACTTGAAACCAGAGGATGAATTTTCATATGCGAAGGAATTTAGTAAGGAATAGTTCTTTTTATAGGCTTTTCCTCTTTTGTACATTCTGAAGATGATAACATGAGTGATGCACTGTCATCATGCTTTTTAGCACAGGAATCTGCAAAATTTGAACATGGAATGATTCATCAATAGAATATGAAAATGTTAAATGTGAATGTGTAGCAATGTTCAGGCTGTATGTTTGCAAGACACTTCGTTCAGGACGACATTTTGCTTTCATACTGTGCCTGCAGAAACATCAGCAATTATTGGGAATTTAATCTGCTCTAACTATGCTGATTTAAGCATACAATTGTATGTACTGTACTACTGAAGACACTGGACTGAGTCATTTTACATACATGCAGTTGCTGGTCTAAATAAGGGCTAGATTTGACTTGTTCTGTTTAACTCACTGGCTGAACACTGAAAATAGTTGGCACAGATTTTTCTCAGGAAATTCAAACTTACACAAGCAGAGGAAAAATATTGCAAATGAGATGCTGCTGTGTGCAAAAATTCTTCTTGGGCAAAACTTTAAACCCCAGAAATAAATCTTGTTTTCAGTTCTCATAAATAGGCTTTTCTATTCAACTCTGAAGGTTTAAAGCAGTTGTTAATCAAGTACTGTACACAGTACTAAGCAGGAAAGTGTTCAGTTATTTCTGAAATACGTTATTTTGAGGCTATGTTTGAATCTTCCATATTTATGTGATGAGAGTTATGTCACAAAGTTAATCATTCCCAGGATTCTAGCATTTGGGGTAATGAAAAACTTCTTGTGCAAGCAGTCATTAATCAGTGAGTCTAACATTGCATAATGCTTTCTGAAGCATGTGTTATGTGATCAGAGTACAAGGCTGCATAATACAGCAAAGTGTTTATGCCATATGCTGACCTTTTCTAAAGCAGAAATGGAGCCATGTGATGTGCCGCTCCTGCCAGCAGTTGCTTATTGCCAATAATTAAGTTTGATGATATGAAGAAACACAAACTTGTATTGCTTTAGAGTTCTAAAAGGAAGAAGCTTTGAAGTTTTTGGCACTGTAAAGCACAAAGATAGCCAACTTGGCCTGGATACACTACCGTTGTCCATTACAGGCACCGCCCATCAAAACTGGAATCAAGTGCCCTGCTCAAGTGGTTACTGGCATTTGTGTAAAGGAAAACATGTGCATCTTTACAGGACTGCTGTATTAACCAGAAGAGCATAAAGGTCACAGGAACAAAGCAGCCAAAAGCATGCTTGGTACCTCCAATCTCAGAACATCACAATAACATTTGATGTTCTTGTGCAATAAATGCTAGTAAGCAGCTATTACTTAATCTCCTACTAGTATTACACAAAAGTATACTTGTGAAATACTTCAGATAAATATGCTGTAATTATATGAAATATAAAAACATGTGCAGGACAAAATGTTTTTGTAACTCTAAACTCACATACCTATGGAGACGTGGGTTTAGTGAGCTATTTTAACAATCCTTTAAATGCTTCTGTGAACAACCTTAAAACTACGTGCTGGAAGCAGAGTGGGCACATGGACATACATTTTATACATTATGCATATGCACACACAGAGTGTGACCAAAAGCTTGTCCTGTACGCATCTACTTTGTGTCTGTTGGCAGAATCAGGCTACTGAGCTGGAATAACCAGCTTCGTGTAACTTTTTTAGCACAGGCAACTACAGCTATGACCCTGTTGCTACACCACCACCTCCCCTCTGAATTGCTACTGTTCCCTTCTACCTCACTGATGACAGCCTGACTACTCCGGGGACACAAGTGGCTATTATATCCCTTGCTTACTTTAAGGAAGTATTTTCAAGCTTAACTAAGAATCCTAAAGAGTAAAGCAGACTAGAAGCACCATCACAAAATGCACACAACTAAGACATTGTCCTAGTCTAGAATTCAGATTCTCAAAATTCCTGCTGGCATTTGGCATCACAAAGTCATGATATGAAGCAACAGCACTTAGAAAGTGCTGTATCCAAGGCCTTTTGGGATTCATGAATTAAACCTTCCACACCTAAGGAGTCTGACTCAGTAGGCATCTTCATGTTTAGCAGACAGGACTCCACACAGTACAAAGGAGATTCTGGGGACAAGAGGAAAGTGAGCAGAGCTCTCATCCTTACTGTGTCATCTGTTCAAAAACCACTGTGGTATTTATGCGAAGGTCATTATCTCTATATATCAATAAATTAACTTGTAGAATAAATAATTAAAGTAGAAAAAACGAATCAGAAGTGACTTCAGAGCATCCATACAAGTCACTACTATACGAGAGTTTGGCTCACGTCAACCAAGTGAAAGGAGAGAGCAGAAACAGAGTTGCTTTGCTGTTTCACGAGTCCTTCATCTACTGAGCAAATATACAGATGGAGGGGCTGTAGCAGATCCTCTTCACTTTTTTGAAAAGACTGATTTCAGACAAGACTTGTAAGAAAGGGTAAGAATCCAAGGTGAAGAGAGAAATTTCATTCCACCCAAAGTGGAAAAGAAACATGTCCATGTGTCCATTTACGAGCTAGTAAATTAAGCAGAACCCTCCTCATTATGGTGCTTTTGCAGCTCCCACCTTCTTTCATACGTTATATGTACACTCTAGGAATCATGTCTGGATGTTGTGAACTCTACTGGTCATTAGGGTTCGGGACTCAGGTGCTGTAACCAACCAACATAGAAAAAAACCACTTTGTGGAGCTGCTCATGAAGATACTAGAAATGACTGTGCTGAAGTTGACTGTGACTAAAACGGGCAGTCTGAACCCACCCTACAAAACCCGCTTCCTATCCACCCTTCCCAGACCCACTGCTTCTTGGAAGTGTGCTTCCTGGCTCTCTTCTCCTTTCACCACCGCTTGGAAGAGGAGGCTGGCCAAGAGAAGACAACTACAGGACAACAGGAACCACAGACCCTGAGGTGTCAGTAGCTGGGGATACTTACATATGTTTACAAAAATAGTTCAGCTACAGACCAGCTCTGAAGACAACAGTCCCAGCATTTCAGACTTATTACACAAAAAATAAAGAGTCAAACTCTTTCCATGCAACCACAGAGATGTATTATTAACGTTTATATGCAATGAAAACACAACCTTCACAACTCTGTCCTTACAACTAAATTTTTTACTTTGTCTTTCTAAGCTGGATGAAAGAGACAAGTTTTTAAAAAATTTGTACAACTGGCATCAGAACTTTTAACATGCTAGAAAGAATTGAGCCAAAGATGATATCACAAAGTCCCTTATGCTTAAGGGAAAATGTTAAATCAATTAGCAGTTGCCAGAATAAAGAAGCAACAATTTGACGTATAAGTTCCTTAAAAAAATAACACACTTTTCATGTTCTTCTGAAAGTGGTTATATATTATGCAACAAGAAAACTGCACCATATTCTCAGCTCTTTAATGTTACAAAAGCTTTATTAGCATATGCTTCAGAAATTATAATCAAAGGGTAGTAGTCACCAGCCAGAACTTTGAAGAGTTTATAAACATACATGTACAGACTATGCCTTAGAGGGTTAATGTACTATTTTGAACTCAACTATTGCAATAGGACTTAGCTTTGACACAGAACGTTCACACCCTCTGTAATAAATTCTTTTAACATACTTCATATTTCTTCCCATGTGAATGAGTGTCCTTGGAAGAATTATCTACTAGATAAAAGCTGGAGATGAAATCTAAGTCTAGACTTATTAAGGGGGGTAGAGACTGATCTTATAATCTACGACAGTTGTTGATTAATGAGCTGCTCATGATTGCTGTAGGCCTCCTCAGGCTGCAGGAGCAAATGATATTATGGTACTGGGAGGAATGTGCTATCTGGATGCCACACCTTTGTTGAAACTTAAGAACTGCCTTTGACTCCTGCTACATTTATTCCAGCCTTGAACTACCACATGTACACGCCGAGATACACAGTGACACACATGCACCCCCTCACTACTTGACTGCTGCTTCTGTGGTAGAATTTCTGTGCTAACAGAACACATGGCAAGTGTGGCCACTTGTAGCAGGCACAGCACATGCTGTGTGGGGTCGAGTATTCTGCTGGTAGTGCTCCTGCACAAACAAATTCAAAACTTCCTGGAGCAGAATAGTGGTATCACATCCTGAGGGCATCTGGTCTTGCCTGACAGTCTGGATAATTTTATTTATACGTACACATATGCATATGCACATTCACTTACATATGCATGCATATGACATGTCAGTATACACACACATATATTATAGAGCATAATAAGTACATTGTGAAAACACAGCAATCTGCATAACTAAAGAAACTTCTATTGAACTCTGCTTCAAAGTTGAAACTGAACACGGTTTAAATCTATAATAAAAAGGTATATTACCCAATATTTAGTGATAATGTGGTAATCTCTGATTATATCTTTCAAAGACCTTTCGGGAAAATTTTTTAAACTTTAATAACTTTCCTTATAAAATGCCAATGTTCTTAAAGTGAAAACAAACCACAGAAATTCTTCAAAGTATTCCCTGCACACTCATGTCTGAGCTTCAGACTCAGAGGAAAGAAAAGGTAAGAAAAAAAAAAAAAAGTGGCACAAACAGAAAAACTAGCTACTGTAGTACACAAGAGGAACTTCATTACCTTTAGCTGAACACAACTCTTCTTTTGGTTTATTTGCTTGCAATTATCCTTTTTCTCATTTTTGGAGATAGTTCTAAAAGTGTGCAGAAAAAGAACATCTTAAAATAACCACATCACCATGAACATTATCACACCTCGACTACACTGACTGCATCAGCCTCAGTAGACAATGAAGCCCTGTAGCTTTTTAGCACTGTCATAAGGTACAAGAACAAGGCTAAAATTCCACAAATGAGACAAGAAAGCACATCTCGTTCCATTTCCATGCACACCACACAAAAGAACAATGATTTTCAAGTAAATCTTTTAAAATTGTAAATAAATCCTCTGTCTAATCTCAGCAGACACCTTTTCAGTGATTTGTGTGCATGGAAAAGGAATGAAATAAAAACTATGTGTTGATAAATTAAGATCTTTCAATTACTCTTTTCACTTTGCATCTGTGAGTTGGGTTTGGTATGTGAAGTGACACTAGTATCAAACCCTTTACTTTACTCCCTAGGTCTCCCAAAAGCAGACTCCAAGCAGCATGATATCCTGCCCTCTCATATGTTGTTCTCTTCAACAAATCTGACTATGATTAAATGAATCAAAGAGCAATCACTGAGTAAAATATGAAGCAGCTGAGAATGATACGTCGTGATGTTTACTATTCTGAATGCAGCTGGTTAAAAGCAGTTCTAGAAAAGCATTGATATGAACCTTGGTGTAGGACTATGAGTAATGCCACACAGAATTTCAGCAACAATTGGGCACCAATGGCTCAGCAAATGTCACAGAAATGTTCCACAGAACAACATCTCCAAGAGCTCTTAACTGTGTCTTTACATAGCCTTAGAATAATTAAAACACCACTTTTCTTCATAGTAGGTGAGCTATTCAAAAGTATTGAACTGACTTAAGCCATGCAGACAATCATGAAAACTTTATCCATAAATTTAGTAAAACTACTAAGAATGTGAGTTACTTCAATAGCATTGAAAATACAAATGGCTTGACAGACTAAAGGCTAAAATGATATGTGTTATATAAAGTCACACATTACCTTCTGCATGAAACTGAGAATTTCTAGGCAATTTAGTAAGTTGAACTTACACTCTTGAGACATTATAAGCTGAAGGTAATGGACCTATATGTGTTATAACTTTTCAATACCCAACTCAGTGAAGTGCAGAAGAACTCACTATCCACTTGAGCTCAACAGAAGCAGGAGAAAAAGATGCTTCTGTGTAGGGACCATGAGATAACCTTTCAGAAAACCAGTGGGGACCAGCACTGATTCATCCATGGAGCGGATTTAAAGTGCAGAAAAGCACGGCTTTACCAGGAACTGAAAGAGTCGAGCGTAGGTGCTTGAAGGATGATTTGCCAGATCATACCTTTCACATGGAGAAGTCAGCCCTTATAAGAGCATTTCTCTTACAAATCATCCTGTTGTGGAAGCAGAGTTCTAATATTGCTATTAATCATGAGCACTGCAGACATCATAACACGTCACTTAATAACAGAGATAGGGATTAACACATCTTTTGCTAAAATATTGTTCCTTCAGAACTGTTTCAACATCACTCCAAAGTACCTTTAAAAATTGTCCAACTGACACTCCTTTTGTAATGATATTCAAACTGTTGACTTCAAAGCAGGGACTCAAATTGCTATGATATGACACTATCTCCTCCTGAGAAAAGGAATGGAGAGACCACTGCGACAGCAAAATTATTTTCTGAGATCAAAACTACTAGTTAAAGGCATGAATCTGCACAGTCTTATGCCACAGTATTTAAGATTATTAGATGTTTTTAAATGGATATTCACAGAATCTACTTAATCAGTGCTTGTTAGAAAAAGAGGCAGCTCAACAACCACACTGTATATCAAAGTTATGAAACAGAAATCCATCAGCACAGACTTAATATTTTTTTTTCCTATTAACATAATTATTTCCTAGTCAGTAAAAATGAAAATGACATGTTAGCATTTCAAAAACAGGAGAAAATGACCCTCTAGGCTTTATATGACTATCAAAACAAGCACCAGTACTTTATTTGCAAATTATTGTGCATGAAATGATCGACTCAGCAAGTTTACCGGTCAACAAAGTGTGAGCTCTACCAGTTATAATCAATTTACATGCAATGGTATGTCTAAATATGAATGTAAATGAGTTCTTGTCATTTCATGTTGATGAGCTGCTTTATCATCACAGATATGGACAGTGACCATAGTTAATGTTGCAGAAACAGCAAAGCAGTCACAAGTTTCATGAGCCAATGGTATCCAAACACAAATAAATTTGTTTTCATATAAAAAGACAGCCTCCGACTGCTAAGCCATGTTTATTTTCCAGTCAAGTTAACAAAAATATTTTCAACGAGGCTATTTCCAGACATTTGCTGTATATGTCATGTCCACTGCAAATACAGAGTATGAACCACAACCGTTTTCTCACCTCGTAACCTACTGCATTTCTCTTTAGATATATGAAAAGAACTCTGAGGCCACCATAGAATAAAGAACGTTTCAATATCATCCCTCTTGTATATAAATATACATTCCTAGAACCTGCAAAAGTAATATTCTGCAGATTAAGATAATTCGAGTTTCTTTAACAGTGCATTAGTCACATCCCTCCACAACCATCTTTAATACAATCATCAAAAAATTAAAATAACTGGCTCAAGTGAAATAAAGTTCCTTCACAGCTGATAGTGCTGATCAGATGACACATTGGAAGAATGCAAGACAAAGACAGGTTTAACATACAAGATGTATAATTAAAGACTGGCCTCAAAAATGTTTAATTTAATACAGTTAAATTAATATAATGGCAACAATTTAATCAAAAGGACACCATTATGTGCTGAAGTGAATTTCATTTTACTAAGGACAGTGTAAATAAGATAAACTAAGCTTAACATTTTCCAAACAATAATCCTTTTCATTTCCCTTAGCTTTATTAACAATGTACATATTCAGGTAGAATACTCAAATATGATTTTTACTGATATACAGAATCATTTAAATGCATATTTGGTACAATTTCTTATTTTTGGTGTTCAGTAGTTGTCTTGCTTTGATAAAATGATACAGCAGATTTATGCTTAACATCACAGATACGTTTTTGTCTATGTAAAGAATTTACAGAGCTTTGTTCAACTGTGGAATGGTATGTTTCACACACGCAAAATTTTGAAAATGCTGCATGAACCTGTGACCTTGCCAATACACAGATCGAAACCATGAGAAATTGTAATGAGCATGAGCTGACACACATTCAGAATGTTGTAACATCTGTATGGTTTGCTGTTACTTTGGTGGCTGTGATATTCCAGGTGCAGATGCAAAGTGCACCTTAATGGTCCTCATAGAAGTACTTTTATCCCCCTGTGTTTTAAAGGCATCAGATTCTTTTATTCTCCCTTGTAGCGAGGAGGTCTCTTCTCCTTAAACGCAAGAAGACCTTCAATTCTATCTTTTGTTGGAATAGTCTGCAATGAGCAGAGTAACACTTCATTATAGACACCAAAAACAACACCAAGAAAAATATTAGCATACAAATCCTTGTTTTTCAACATACCCAGGATGACACATACGATACAACAGAAAAATTAAAAGCTATCTAGTCAGAGACAGGAAAGCACCAGACACTTCAAAGGCATGACATATGGCCGTGAAACAATTTGAGAGAAGGACTACCCTTTCTCCAAACAGATGTCTGTAAGAAACTCTTTAGGGTTTGTTTTTGATGTTTCGGTGGTAGGTTTTTTGTTTTCGTGTTTGTTTGTTTGTTTTGTTCTGTTTGGTTTGGTTCTTGGGGGGGAAGGAGGCCATTAATCAGATCACCATATGTCTTAAACAAGCATCTAAAGCCGAGGCTTCTATTTCCGTCATCAAAAACTTGTCTCAAAGGCCAAGAACATTCAATCTCAAACACATCATTCCCATGTTTCACAGGCAAGGAGGTTTGTCTTGATTTTCTGTTGGTTAGCACATATGCCATTAGGGGCACAGTAATGAACTGCCCTTCATGTTATTTCATGTCAAACCAAAACAAAGCAAAAGGAAGGCAGTTCTTGGACTAGATGCATGGCAATGTTTGACTGGCTTGTAGTCCCTCTCTACCTTCACCCTAACAGCCCTGGCAGGGACATGTTATTGTGCACCTCCTTCCTGAAATTCCTTACAAAATCAGAATAAGTAGATGGAAAGTCTAAACACAATGCCAAAATGTTTGCAGAAGAAATCATAGAGCAATTCCTAGTTGAATTTCCATGTTTAATAACAGGCACCAACAAAGCCTATTTTCTGTGGGTTTTTTGGTGTAATCATATTTACATACCTGAGCATAACAAGCTTCCTCAATTGCTAAACCTGTTACTAAGTCGACCTGAGGAAAAGAATACAATGTTTTTTAAAGGAATATTTTTTACATTTATTATATATTATTTCCACATAAATACTGTGTTTCTGTATGCCACATACTATAACACCTCTGCAGAGTTCTTCTACCTTACTTTAACACAGAAATGCTACACTGACATGTGGTGACAGTGGTTAGTATTTCTCTAACAGCTTCCCTATTTGGCAATACAACTAGTATGTAATACACTCAAAAAAATGTATGCTCTTTGCTACAAATCATCTGGGTAGGCAACAACCATTAGCTGCCTGCACATTTGTAATAATTTCACTTACTACAGGGGAAAAGATGTACTGCATGATTATTTAAAATCTGTTCTGAAATAAGTTATATTCAAAATATCATATAAAAACACGACGCCATGCCACAAAAAAATATAAATTCGAGCTTAGAGGGGTTTAAAATAGGGAAAAAAGAGGCCAATGGCCATTCTGCATCATCATCTATTTTTAATACATTTATTTTCTTTGTGAGCTGGCCTGAACAGTTGAAAAAGCTGAATTTTGCCCTCAATAGTTCCCTGTCTGTCTTAAGCATCAGCTGCTGCAGAACTCACTAGTTCTCCACTTGACCACTGGAAGGACTGTGGCTACACACCACAAGCAATTTTCAAGGGGAGATAAGCTACAGGATAGGTTACCAAAGGAAGCTGTAAAATCTGTGCCATGGAAGTTTTGTAACAATAGCTTGGATGATCGTGTGCCTTGGTTGGTTTTAATACAGTAGATCTTTGTCTTATGGCCTGCCTCAAGGTTGAACTAGAGATGATCATTCAGAGTCTTTCTAACCTTAATGTCCATAATTCTATAAACATCATCATTTTGACCTCTCAGTCCACTGGTAGCCAGACAATTTATCTTGTTGCACTCTGAACCCTGGGTACCACTGAAATAAATCTTGAATTCCATCATTACTTGCTATGGAAACCTAGCAAACACACTCTTTGCACAACAGCATCAGTTTGGTTCTCACGCCACAACTTACTGGTGGAACTCAATTATATTGCTGGTTGCTTTTGGGACTTTTAAGAAAAAAAAGGACCATTCTTAAATTTGTCTTCTTGGATTCTGATGTTGCATACAGTGTGATACCCTTTTCCTTTCACCAGGCTGAGCTACAGGGTGTTCTGCTGCAGAGCTTAACTTTAAACATGGACAGTCCTGCTGAACTCAGCAAGAGGATCCATACGCCTTCAGTAAAACGCATGTCCAGACGTGTTCAGGACTGGATTTTAAGGAGCTTTAGAGCTAGGTCTATAATGTACAAAAAGGAGTGGCAATCAGAATCAAACATGAAATCAAGCTCCAGATACAACTTTAACGCTAAGCTCTATTAAACTGTTAAAAAAAATATATGCCCTTCAGCCTGAAGGCTGAATTGAGAGCATTGATGGACTTGACAGACTGCAACTTTGATCATTGTTTCCCACCTAGGATTTGAAATACAATTTGTTCATAGTAGTTTATGTTTAGTTTCTAGTATTCATAATTAGCAGGGTGCACTACTCCTGAACAGGCATGAGGTTACTAAGCTTCGTTACAGAAATCAGCATCTAGGGAGTCCGAGACATAATAAAACTGCATTTCATCCTTTGGAAAGTTTTGACCAAAGAGATTTTGAAAGACTATACAGTGAGAAACTAAAACAGTTCTAGAAAAAAATCACCACAGCAGAACTGTTGCCAACCTGATTTCTGCTCACTCTCATGGAAAGTACAGATCCTTACCTCCATTCCCTGATTGATAGCCAGTTTTGCAACTCTCATTGCTACTGGTCCCTAAAATGAAAGAAAAAGTTTATTCACATATGATCAAAACCTACAAGATGTGTAGCTGGACCTCAGTGTTCTTATATCAGCTGCACCTCAGTGTTCTTATATCAGGACCCAGATTTTGGACTCTCATTAAATTTACAGTAATGGGTCAAATATCCTAGATTTCATCACTGTAGAAGACATTTGCTTCCAAACTGATAGGTTGAATACTGAGAAAAAGTAAAAGCACACTATTTTCAAAAGAACCTAATTAAAGCATTGTGTTTGGTTTACGTTTCAAAGGTGATGAATGTGTCCACATTTGTCAAGCTTTGCCAATTCCCCTCAAAACAAGGCTCAGAAAGGCCACCTTAAGATACATCACTATAGGTCTTTGCAAGGTCAGTCCTATGTCCCTCCTGTCAGGCAGTGGAGACACATGAAGAGATGTGACAATTAATCAACATGTTAAAAATTTTACCATATTTTTATGTTTGTCTTTCTATGAGGGTGCTCAAGACACAAATAACCATCTTTAAATGCCATATATAAGCTATAACATTTTAAATTTTCAATTAAAAATTTTAGCTGTTACACTTGTGATCCAATAAAGTGGTTTCTTAATTGTTTTCTTCTTCTGCCTCCTACGGATTTGCTACCTGGGACCCTTTACTTGAAAAGCAGGTTTATCAAAATCTCCAAACTCACATTCCTACTCTGAACTAACAGCTTGCAGCTGATGGTAACAGGGAGCAATCAGCTACTACCATAAAGGTCATAGTTGTGCTTCTTACTAAAATTTTTAAGTTCTAAAGCACAGGAATTCAGCAAATCCCACTACAATTCTTCCATGAAATACTAAGATAGAATGTCACTTAGAATGAATGATAAAAAGAGCATGAATCTTTCATCAAGCATATATACAAAGGACAGAAAGCAAATTTTCCACTAATAAATGGGCTTTGCTTTAATACTGAAATTCCATTTAGCTTTATGTTTTCCAAACAGAAGTTACTCTGAGACACATCCACCTTCATATGGACTTTTTTGCCTCTCTTCTGAAGTGTTCAACAGCAACAGAATGACCTATTAAGACAATTGCTATACTAAAAAATAAAACCTGTGCTTTTTTTTTTGTTTAAAAGTTGAAAGCCAAAATGCACAACGAAAACACAGACCAGATCATGCTGAGATGAGGACTGATGGAAGTTTCTTCTTCACTATGAAATAATTACCAAATAACACCACTCAATACACAAAATAGAAAACTTCTGATTGCTTGCCACGTGACTAAGCATGGCTTTTTAATACACAACTTCATGCCAGGTTTTTTTTTTTAATACAGCTGTTTCTTTTTCAGTCTTAATATTTGGTAAAAAGTAAAAACCAAGATCAAAATAACCTGTCATACCTGAGGTAAGAATTCTTTTGCCAGAGCTAATGCTCTTTTGTATGCAGCATCCCCTGCTTCATTCTGTTCTACCACGTGGCTAATCAATCCTATTGATTTTGCTTCCTCACCATCCACAACACGTGCAGAGAAGATCAGTTCTTTTGCCAGTGACACTCCAATCGTGCGAGGTAATCTCTGTGTCCCCCCTAGAGTTTGCAAAAAGAGAAAATGCAAGTATTAGTTTCCCATTTATCTACACCACGAATGTAGGTGCATTGTTCAGTTTAAGTATTTTCATTTTAGATTCCATAAACAATTACATGAGCATACAGGAATTAAATTAGTACAAAGTCGTTACCAAATGCCTTCTTCAGTTTTGAAACTACATCCAAGTTGAAATCAATTGTCCCGTTTCTTAGAAAGACATGTAAATAACTGACAACAGGCACTATTAATGCAGGTTCTGTTCTATTACAGACAAGTTACCTCACTCATATCAGGCAAAAGCTGAGTGAAAGCTACTTGCCAGTAATCAGCATATCCAAAACCTCTGGATCTTTTTAACACTGTATATTGTTATTATATCAATCACCACTTTCGAAGAACTATACTTAAAAAAGAATATGTACCTTAACAAGACTGTAGTCCATCCTTAAATTTGCACCTTAGGGGCAACATTTACATGTAAACTAAGATAAACTCACTACTAGAGAAGGTCTCAAGGAAGCCATGGTTTTGTCTCCTTACTTCCATATTATTGTTGCAATCTTAAAGCATGATTACAAAAACTAGGGAAGGACAATCAGCAGAGAAAGGCATCTAACTTTAGTTAGCTGTTCTTAGTACATTCAAAAATTCTCTGGCATATCAACATTTTCAGAAGGTCAATAAGCAGTAACCACATTAACCAGACATGAAGACTTCTTAGCTGGACTAACAATTAACTTTTGAGAACTAACAAACAATGAGAATGTGGGATTAATCATTATCAAAACGGAAGATGTAGATTCAAAATCACAGAAGCAGATGTTTATATGGATTAAACCAGTGGAAATGGCCTTTATCCAGAAGAAAGCATTTTTAAAACACACAGGGTCTACCATTTTGACATGGATCTGAAAGACATACTCAATTTATTCAGTCTGTAAATAAAAATTTCTTTCCAAAATCTATTTCTGCAAGAGCATGCTAATATATTCAAATGTAAATATATGTATATATGCAAGAAGAGTATTTATAGGAGTTGTTCAAAGGGAGGTGGTACAACACTGAATAAATGTGTGTTCAAGTAGCAAAATATATTAATTTCCACTAGATAATGGTGGACTAAGTATTTTAATGAAGCCATTCAATAGAATCATCTTACTGATATTTCCTGAAAATACTTTAAATGCATATCTGAGATAAATAAACCGACTGGAAAAAAACAAAAACGATTTTGTGATTCAATGATTCAGCTTCCAACTATTGTTTTTCTGTGAACCACAAGCTGCAGTACTACTGTATTCCCTTCCACAAAAACAGACCTGCCTTTGAACATATTATATCACAAGAAGTTGCAGAAGGTTTGGAGGATTTCTGCCTTGTACCTTTCTAGAATATTACAAGATCATTATCTATAGCAAAAAAACTGAGATGTATTTTCCAGGCAGAAACTGGAGGAATTAAAAAAAAATGCTTGTACTGATAACGATTAAAATAAAATTTGTAGTACACAAATATTAGTAAATACAAAAAAATGTGATACTCTCAATGTCCTACAACATCTGAGAGGATTATAGCAAGACTGTCCTAATGGTCAAGGGCAACAGGCAATGGCAAGAGAAATTCCTATTCCATAAATTCTGCTAATTCTGCTGGTTCTCTAGAGCTAAGCTAGTGACAGTGCTAGAAGTAAGGTTTTGCTAACAGCACAATTTACAGAAAGCCTCTACTCTAGGGACATTTTTCTGAAGGGGGCGGGGGATGAACACCAAAGCAACCCCCTGCCAAGAACACACACACAAAAAAAAAAAAGCTATGAACTCTTAAGCACAAGCCTTCCCATTAGCCTTGGCTGCCTCACTGCTGGGATTCATGGAGAATGACTAAAGCTGTATCTATCAAATTTACAACAGACCTACTTGCCATAAAAATGTGAGCTGTGCTTTCAAGAAACTCGCTACTTCTGATACTGAGCTGTACTACCATCATCACAAACAAACATTTACTGGCTTTTTTACTTAACTATTGAAGATGTCTTTTAATTTCTCACCCAAATAAGCTGTCACACTCTAATCAATATCTATTCTCACACACATTTTAAGCATATATCTGAACATGGCAAATATCTATCCTTATTCTCCTTAAGAATACTTTAATAAAAAATTATTCCTTTCACCACAGCCATGGGATCTAGAAAAGCATCCGGTTTGGCTTTTGATTAAAGAAAACTATTTGTCCGAATCATAAGAACTGAAATCATATGAGGCTGAATTTACTGACTCTGCACCTTCTGCTTCTTCCTTGCATGCTATGCTCAATATTTCTTCTATTTAATCATCTCCCCCTTCCTTTACTGTTTTATCTCTTCTATTACTGCTTTACCAGGAAATGCTGAAAACAAAATTTCATTGAGCAACAATATTTCATAACTTTGACCAAACAATGGATATGTTTAAGCATGAAATAGTGTTTATAGATGAAAAAAACTGTTCTTGCCAGTATCTTACACAATAATGATTAAAGAGCAAAAAAAGAAGACTCGTTTGGCTGCCTCCTACACTGCAAAGCCATTAAGCAGAGGAGCATATTCTTTGATTAATATTCACAGAACAGAAGCCAACAGTTCACTGCATCTATCACATATATTCAGTAGCAGGGGTAAGATATATGTACACACAAGAGCAGCAAGAGCAAATTAATCAAATGCAAACAACACACTAAAATACACCCAACCCACCAAAGTTGCATCCATTTATGAAGAAAAGACAGAAAGTACACCACAGATAAATGTTCTGTTTTGGTGATACACAAAGAACATATAATGCCTGCCAACTACAATCAGAGCTAAAGGAAGTAACACCCAGTCTTCAAAGACATTACTTAACCAAGGCATTTCATCTAAATGTAGAGCAGAATTTGATGGGAGAAGAGTTGTTTCATCTTCACAAATTTATTGACATGTTATTTCAAGGACTAGTGATCTGGTATTACTCACTGTGTTGATGAAAGTATTTAACATACAGTTGCAATGTAAATGTGTTCTTACCTGACATGGTGTATAGTCAATGTTGTAATATTGTAAACACAGATTTAGATGACACTTGTTCATGTGAAAAGAGTCAGTAAATAAAAGACTGCTAAGTTCTGGTACAAAAATTGTTAAACAGTATTTTTTTATTTAACAAATAGTTGATTTTGTATGAATATTATTTACTGTCAGCAATTCATCAATTACAAAATATGTACACAACTGGTTTGGATTAAGGGAGTTACGTGATAAATGCTCAAGAGTATATCCAGAAAGATGAAGCAACTAGCTTACTGGAAATAGATTCATCATTCTGGCACAGAGTATCTACAGTCAGTAGTTTCTCATAGCTGAGGGCTCTGTCAAAACATATTGGAAAAAATAGTGTTCTGACAAAAAATCCAAACTCTAATTCAGTAATAATCCTGTTTATTAAGTAAAAACCAGTCTTCCTATCCTATCCTATCCTATCCTATCCTATCCTATCCTATCCTATCCTATCCTATCCTATCCTATCCTATCCTATCCTATCCTATCCTATCCTACCCTATCCTATCCTATCCTATCCTATCCTATCCTATCCTATCCTACCCTATCCTACCCTATCCTATCCTATCCTATCCTATCCTATCCTATCTCAAGCTTTGTTTCATTCACATCAGATTGACTTCACTGACAGGGATAAAATGATTATTTTAATATAAGACTTTTTAGTCATGTTAAGTCATATTTTAAAAGTCTCTGTAACAAACATATCCTCCACTGTTGCAGTACCTGCCATCTGTTGCTAAGTTAAGCAATTTTCAAAATATTAAACATGCTAAAAGTCTAAACACTCTACCTAGATATTACTTAACACCAGGTTTCCAACAGATTACTTTTCAAGGTTAGGCCTTAATCCTGCAATGTTGTACATGTTTTAGCTAGCTTAAATCCAAGTATAAATCTTTGTGGGCTTAGACATTTTGTCTCAGAAGAAAACACGAAGAGCCTTTCACTGGCACAAACCAGACAACTGGCTAACAACCAAAACAAGCTTAGACCAGGAAAGACACCAACAGATGCAATAAGATGAGAGAGTGAAAATGTAATGGAGAAGAAAAGAAACAAAATATTATCTGTGCAAGGGGAAAAAAAACCACTGAGCTGACAAAGAGCAGGCGGTAGGTGAGACCACTCTTGTGTCTGGCCATATAAGTCCTTGTTTGGAAGAAGGCTGGAAATCTGAGGAAAGCCTGAGACAGTGGCCGGAGGCTGACTCAGAGGTTGTCCCAGGGTCTGTAATGACTGAGAAAAGTTGTTTGAGCCAGATTTCGTAGTAGGTTGCCCAAAGAGCTCATGGAAGTCTGGCCTGTCAGCCAAGGCAAAGAAAGCCCCTCAGGCACATCAGAGACATATCCTCCCCACCTGAGATCCAAGAGGCAGGATGGCTTGCTACCTATGCCAGCCTGGCTCATCTCCAAAATGGTCCACTTAATTTGCAAGTCAGCTCTTAACTTTCACACACCACTTTTATTTATCTATGTCTATGGGTAGTTTTATTTAAAAACCTATCTGAAAAACACCAGAAATATACCACACCACCACACACGGGTGGCTTGCAGGTGGCAGCTTCAATAAGAAGAATGTAGTACTTGGCTAAAAGATGTACAAATGCTTAAGATGCATGAGAGGAAGTGTAAATACACTTTAAGAATTCGCTAGCAGATAAACAATCACAGCTTTTGTACTGAAGGATGAAATGGGCATGTAATTTAGAAAAAAACTAACTTATTTTCAAAATACGTAATTGTTTTGTAGATTAAGTAGAAGATGGTTTCCTAGCAGATGGCTGCGTGTGTGAAATGAATAGAACCAAAAAAATGCATCTGGAACCTGAACTTTGTAAAACGGACTCCACTTCAAAAGGGATTCTGCACCTGGAGCAAGGAGCTCGCTCCACATTTCCCTCACAAGCATGGTACAAACAACCCCACTGTCAGACCAAACACCATTTGAGAAGCAGGGATCTGCATTACCACCCACAGACTCCCAGGACTCCCAGGATTGCTAATACACACTGATAATCTGCCTTATTTGGTTTTAAATGGAAATTATTCGAGGGGGAAGAAGAGAAATGCCTAAGACTACTAATCTACTTATTAATTTTTACATTAGTGTAAACAAATGCAACGAGCCTGAGCACGCACGGGTATTCAGTAGACCACAGGCTTTCCTATTACTACAGATAGGAACTTGGTATTTCATTTGAGAATGCAGTGATGGGAAGCCACCTTAAATGAAATTCAGAAGTACATACACATTAAAATGTAAGTCTTCTTGCTGCAGATAGAAATTAATGGCCCATGAGAGGGCATTTTCCAATTTCAAAATTACACCCACACATTAATGAAGCCATTACTCAGCTGTAACAACAGGTAGGAGGTTTAGACCAGTGCCGCTGTGTAGGATCACACTTTACAAATCACGTGGGATTTACGCAAAATATTAGGTAAGAAGTTTTATTTAACTTGCATTTTAAATAAATAATGTTATAGTACATGTTCTTGCACTTTTGATTGACTATTAGAGCTAAAACTCATTTAATGAGAAAAATCAAGACAAAAAAAACCCCAGACATGAGAAAAACTATTATCATTACCTAGAGTAAGTGAAAGAGAAAATTAATTACCATGGTAGTATCCTATTTTTACTTACATTTTTAATGAGATCACGGTCTGAAATTGGGACAATTACTATACTTTTTAATGGACAGAATTTAAATGAAGAAACAACAAGCAAAGCAAAAACCAGACTATTAAATCTGAAGTCTTCACTGCTTATAAGCAAGTGACTTGAATGTTTTCCTCACTTCAGTGCTCTCCTTATAGAACTCTACCATTTTATTCTTCCACACAGCAAAGAAATGTGCTAAAGCCCCCAAACCAATTCCTACTCCTAACCCTATTCTTTCTCCCATTGTGACTACTATCAAATTAATCTGCTTTCATCTCTTCCAGAGTAATGGGTTTTTAAGAATTTATGCCTGAAATTATTCATCCCTGAAATTCTCTGACTTGAGCAGTGCCAAAGAAAGGAGAACTGGTGGCTAATACAATGGGATCCCAGGGAAAACAGCAAAGCCAATGAGGCAGTGGGAGGACACAATCCCGCCTGGTTCAAGTGCCAGATCTCAAGCAGGCAGAGCACTCTCTCTACTGATAAATAAATGTATTTAAAATGAACATGTACACATGAAGCACGCTTTTCATTCCTGAGCAGAATGTCCTCCCTGATGAGGCAGCCATACACTACTGCTACACTGCACCTAGCCTAGCATTTAGGCTGTAACACAATGTCTAAAACAATTTTTGGCGGGCTTTGAAAAATACAAACTCTACCAAAAAACTGGCCAAATCATTCAAAGCTGGCATGCGTTAATACAGCAACCTGCAATGAAGAAAGTAAACTCCTCTGTAAATCAGAACTTGATTTTGAGATAGCAAGTTTGATACTCAGAAACACTCCTAACTTTTTTTTTTTTTGGCCTGTTCTGTTAGATTATCTAGGAGTGCCAGAAGGGCATTCTCTTCTTCTTACTTCCCAGACTGACCCTTCTATTTGTTATTTTACAGTAACAGTTGACATGTGAAGAAATAATCACTGTTGCTATTAAAAATTCTCTATGTCACATGAATAATTGAAATGTAATTTTTATTTGTGCGTGTTAAATTTGTATTCTGAATGTTATATTATTTGCTATTCCTTGCAAGTATACCTATATGCAAGAATCATTAAAACTTATGTTAGAAATTAACAATTAAAATAATTCAGCACAAGTGTAAATACAAATATGCATTCAGCCTATGTTATAGGATATCCTCCATGTGCTAATTTTGATCACTTGGATATTTTCACATCTAGCTTGAAACAATGGAAGATTTATTTTTTACAGAGATACAAACAGCCTTAGTGACTTCAGTTTAAGGTTTTCATGCTCAATAACTCTGAACTGGCTATCAAAAAATTAAAATCAGTGAACTGCCACCTAAAAAATTGCAGTTCAAGTGATCTGAACACCAGGTTAGAAGCCTATGACATGGACAAGCTCCTCTTCAAAACCAGGATCATCCTTTACATAGTCTATAGAAAACTTCTTTATTCACTATATAAATATGATTCAGTCCTTACTCAGCTATACTGAGAGCAGTAGATAGCCCACAAACTATACAAAAGATCAGGTATTCAAAGACTGAAAGGCTACAAACTCAATATAAACAAAAGCAATTGGAAGAAGATCCAAATGGCTTATTTGTTCATGTCCTTATCAGGGGATCACATCTCTTTACTGCTTTTGACTGAACCTTTGTTCTATTTATTGCTGTTCAGGATAAGCTGAGAGAGGGTGGGTAGGACTAACACTATTAAAGGGCCAGACAACAAATGGTATATTTCAAAATCACTCTTCTCTCTTGATTGGTAAATACTATTTGATTCACATGGTTAACATTTTGAGAATCAGACTTTCTTAAGACTTTACAGCCCAAATTAATTAAAAATGTTAAATTTAGTATGTATATTATTTTGTAAAGATAGACAACAACTTTAAACGTAGACGGGATAGACTTTCTACTAGGATAGTTGATACAATGGTTTGGTTTGGAAGGGACATGAAAGATCATCTCATTCCAACCCCCTCGCCATGGGCAGGGACACCTTCCACTATCCCAGGTTGCTCAGAGCCCATCCAACCTGGCCTCGGACACTTCCATGGATGGGGCATCCATAACTTTTCTAGGCAACCTGTGCCAGTGCCTCTCCATGCTCATAGTAAAGAATTTTTTTCTAATACCACCTAATCTAAACTCACCCTCTTTCAGCTTAAAGACATTAAAGTAATTTCAGCTTAAGGTCAGTTCCTGTGCAACAGTGGACCTACCCCAATAAGCACAAACTGGTATTTTAACACTTTATTGTCTGGGATTACTCAGATGTTTTTCTTTAACAGAAAACTACAGATCTTCCATCACCTTCTAGACATTTTTTTAATTCTTAAAAGGAAATCAACAAAGAAAGAGATTAAATAATCGATTATTCCCAAAGCTGTAGCTGTCAGACTGTTACAACACTAAGGAAATTAATTACATTGAGAAAACACCTTTTATGTTCCCCTTGCCTGCTGCTGTGACATAGCAATACAGAAGTCACTGTTTTTCACTGGTTTTATCATGCAATCTGAAATGGCTGCATGCAGCAGCAAGTCTTTCCCCATGGATGGAGAAACTAGTGCTAGTTATATTCTTCTGTCACCTAATCAGGCACATGTGAGTTGGATTTCATGGACCTTTGCAGTTTTAAGGATCAAAGATACTAATTTCATTTTCCTTACACCCTACATCCAAATTCCAGGAAGGGAGACATTAGGGGCTATATAGGCATGAGGTAGTGAAGACACAAACCGATGTCAACTGCAACACCCAGGACAGCTGCCCTGCATCTGTGGGGCCCTGCATCGCAGTTATTAAAAGAACTATAAATATGTTTTAGTCAACGTAAGTAATTAAAAATAGTTTATAGCAAACACTAAGGTTCAACAAGATAGGGAACACCACTCATTTCACACTAGCTGGTCTCATCCTGCTCTCAGGCAGGACCACTCTGATGTGAGCAGAGCCCGCTGCTGAACCCTTTGTGCTTCTAGGTTTGGCTGCTGCTCCTAGTTTCTAGATCTCTCAAGGAACTCTACATGAAGATCCTATGACCTTTATGTGGCAGCAATCCATCTGCTTGACCACAGAGTCAGTGCTAGAGCTCTCCCAAATCCTCATCAGGTTAGGAACATTTTACTGAAGCCTTGAGGCGTCAAAAGCTCTATTTCTACCTAAGTCCTTCAGAGAACACATGGCATATGAGCAAGAAACTAGAAAAAAAAATAATTTCTTTAATAAAGAACAGTTTACGCTTGAAATCTGAAGAGAATCACAGAACCTTTAGGAAAAAATGCTGAATGAAACACCTTGTAGACTCCATTTGCTTGCAAGGCCAGAAATTTGAGCAAGCATAACCCCGTATCACCTTCTTGGCCTCAGTCTCTTTTCTCTTTCTTTCTCAGAAAAAATGTTATTCTTTAAAAGACTTCCTACCTCTCTTTCATTTTAAGCACAAGATGTGTTTCACCCTAAGTACTGTTAGCCTTCTTCCCTGGTCAGACTCAGATGTAACATTTATTCTTCTTGGAAGCTGACCATTGAAACGGCTCAGAAATGGAAAGCACCTATTACACCTCCATTTTTAATACTAGTCAAACAGGGTTGCATCTTACCATGCAAATACAATTTACGGTCACACAGCAAGCTGTAAGTGTTCTGTGCAGGTATCTGATAGAATACCAAAAGCAGGATAAGCCTGCAATGTGTTGCGAGCACGACCCTTACACTTTTTTATGTTACAAATCACAAATATGATTTGAGAAAGTCTACTTTGCTATCTCAGTCTCTCTTATCCAGTTCCTTGTTCGTACATCTCTATTTCCTTGGGGTATTTTAGGACTCTGAAAAAACATTCCTGGTGAAGCAAAAGAAAAAAAAAATCAATTTTAATCTGAAACAAAACATTTTGGTGTCGCAACTTGATTGGTAATTTAGTTCAGCCATTGAACAGAGCCTTCCAATTTTTAACAGTGCTATCTAAACCCAGAAGTTTTTATTAAGGAAAATTTATCCTTCTTTTCTAGCCCGCTGCTTTTACACAAGCCACGTACTATTTCACAGCAGTGAGAATTCGTGGGAAGGAAACACTCGGTTGTTTGAACTGACGAAAATAAAACACTATCAATAAAAATAAGACCATTAACATGATGGTGATCTCACATGGCACTCATGCTGTTCGTGTGGAGTACCCTTGAGCAGAAGCAATTTTAGTTGTTTTGCACTGATAATCCCCCAGTCCTGGTAATATGAACATCCTCTCCTTACTGGTTCATAACGGAGCAGAGGGGCTGGTGTGCAGCTGTGAGCTCAGGCTGGTAGGTTTGAATCCCACAGACAACCTCACCCTCCTTGTTTGACCACACACAGCCATGAGCCCCCGCAATACTCTGCTTTAGGTCATTTTAGCTCCCTAAATATGAGAGCAATGGTAGTTTCTTGCAAACACGGTGGAGGGGAAAGAAACAACTACTTCCTCCTCAAAAAATAAGAATCATTTTCTGCAGGTATAAATTACATACAGCTGATAATCAAGGCACACATAAAAGGATATAGGTATCCCACACCAGGGAGAAAGACCTTTTTCAAAGAAAAAATACTGGGAAACTGAGAGTAGAGAGAGTAACCCTGCAGTTGCAGAGTGTGGGAAAAGATGGCTGTAATTGGAAGCAGAGTTTTCAGTGACTTTGTGCAGAGCTCCTACACGTCTTCTTTTTGTGCAAGATCATCACTATATTTCCTAGAAACTGGGCAAATTAGGGCTTCCTTTAGCTTAGTTCTTCTCTAGAATCCTCTAGAAAAAAAAATTCTTTGGCCAATAAATACGTTTTATCATCCTGCATAATCAAGAAAGCCAAGAAGCTACGAGGACCTCAAAGGGCTCAAGCTAAAAGGAGAATTGCACTCCATTCATAATGAAATAACAAACAATCATTCCTTCCGGAAGGTATTCTTGATATTAGCATATTGAACTAAAAGGTCAAAATTAAACTAACTTCCTTCATCCTTTTATAGTTTGGATAAATCAAATTTCAGAGTAGTCATTCCTATTTCTTGATGACCAGATCCAAAATAATGGTAAAAACATCCATCAGGGTAGGCTTCTGAGAGAGTGAATTCTTAAAGCACTCATGTCTGTGTCAAGTACATGGCACTCTGTGTTCCAATTTTCTTTACAATATCACAAAAGTTCTGGAGTAAGAATTAGCTTAGAATTAGCGAAGAGAAAATTTAGATTAATCCAGTCATCTGATTAACACTGGTTTCTCAGATGTCAATTTCATATTAAAATATAAAGTACATTAATATAGAGTTGTTAGCATGAAGTTCCAAAGGATTAATAGCTTTGGGGGCCATTTTCCTACAAACTTGTTTTCTGTTGTGTCTGAGAACCAGGAGAAAAGAAAGTCATTCTTGGTCATAAACTGAAAATACACAAAGAAAAATGGAGGTAAAGAAGGAAGGACAAGAATCTACCATTTCTGAAATTCAGAGACTTGTAACAGTTGGCTCAAATAAGTCTCCAGAGCCAGAGAAGTTCTGCGAAATAATTAAGGAAACAGTACTCCATAAATCATTTTGTCCAACTTGTTTTGTGGTGAACTAACTTGTGCAGCTGTTCTTCTGAGGCAGACTACACAATTGCCATTTCATTTGTTGAATTTTCTGGAAGCTGAAGAAAAATGCCAGACATACAGTGAATTCATTATGAGTTTGGAAGCTATTTCTCTTTCTCACATAATACAGTCATAAGTGAATATGAAATGGAAATAATTAAACTCTGTACTATTATTAAGCAATGATGGATCTCCAAATAGGTAAATTATTCAATTAAAAGTGGAGTTACACTATTCATACAGATATGAAGGACGTATTTTTCACTTGCTTCAAATTTAACATTGACCATAAGTAGAATGGACTTTGTGTTTTGTTCTACCCTGGCCTGATACATTGATGCTACCTACTTCATGGCCCTGAACCCTGTGGCAGCTGAAAATGTGGCCACAGTAAACTAGAAAGCTGTGCTATCTATCTATCTATCTATATAATCTATCTATCTATCTATATAATCTATCCATCTATCTATCCATCTATCCAAGAAACTACAGATCATTCATCCTTTACACTATCCTTACTGAGAGTTCAGGACCTGGCTTAGTTGTGTTTTCCAAGAAACCCTCCAGTGTTCTGTAGTGCCATGATGGCAACCATACAATATAATTACAATTTTTTTAGTAATTGCCTTTTATGCATTACAGTATAAATGAGGCATGACTATTTTACATGAGTATCTTAAATTCACTTACCGAACATCTGTAAGAAATAAGCCTGATTACCTTTTAAGCTTAATCACTTGGTTTTCCTTATTCATTTTAGCACAAACAAAAGATTACCATTTTTGATCTGTTCCTCAAAACAGATTAATTGTATTAATTTATTTAATTTATTAAGTAATTTATTATTTCGAAGAACCAAAAGTCAAGCCTATTGTTTTTTATCCTCTATGCCTCAAAATTCTTGTGTAATAATACTTCTTCAAACACTGAAAGTGCCCACTTGTAATATTCATAAAGTAGTAGTTGGGAGGGTTGCTGCTTTAATTTACTTACCGACAGAAAAAATGCAAAAAACCTTGTAGTATGCAATAACAAAAACTTTTCTTCTACCCATTTCCTTCCCCCTTAGTAACAGCTTATATTCTTAAAGCTTCCCAAGTGCAAAGACATGGATTTCTTTTGATCAAATGTTAACATTTTCAAATTCAAACCAACTGCTCTAGCGGTATGAAATAGGTTTAATATTTTCAATTTGCTCCAACACATTACATGCATATCTGAGAACAAGGGAAGTGAGATGCTTCAGAAAATTTTGTTTTGCAACCTCTGTGGTCATTACTAATCCAAGTCTGGTAACCACAGTGCAACAGGTTAAATTGGCTTTTCTAACAGCACAGGCATGGAACCCAAGATGAGATGTTACAGCAGATGCGAAGTTTCTAAATTTACAAATCTGATTACACCTGTTACAATTTACAAACTGCACAGCAAAGTATCTCAGTGTATCACAACTAGACTAATGTGATTTTTATTTAGAAAAGGAAAAAGTAGAGATTAATATTTTCTTTGACCGCCTAACATTTTCTCTAAAAATCAAGAACAATTAGGAGATGAAGGAAGCTGTTGTTTGTTGGATTTTCACTTTGTTGATAAAACAAAGCTATTTATATGCCTTTGCTCCAATGAAGTTTTGGAATAAACAAACCTTTTAACATCACCACAGCACAGGTTTCTCAGACATACTACTGAAATTTATTTTCATAACATTCCTGTAAGATGAAGTATTATCACCTGCATGTACTTTTATATGGAGAAAAGAATAACTGTGTCTCCAGAACAAGGCTGAAAAATGTGAAGGAAACAGGGAATGATGTTCATTTTACATAATGGGGAAACAAGATATACAAAATATTGAGTACTATCTCATCAAAGAAGAACCATCTCTTCTACGAAGGAGGGGGTCAGTGAAAAAAAAAGGAGATGATGTAATTTGTCATGTTTTATAATCTATATGTACAAAGGAGATAATTTCAGTCAAGGGGCATTACAGTGACAGTCAAACTTGCTACAGTTTTCCTGATGATCATTAGAAAATGTGAATTCATCATTAAGTGTAGTATTCAGTATAAACACCCTTGTTTGCACTGAGTGGAACACAGGTGGGTTTCCTGTGAAAGCAGTTCTGTTTCCTGCTGGCTAATATGCATAACTCCTTTAAGTTCACGAGACTCTTCACTCTCAGGAAGCTTAGCCATGAGGAGTGTCCAGTCCCAAGACTGAAGGACTGGCAATCTTACAGCTCTGCGGTGGACTGACCACGCAAAATACGCTAGGGTTTAAGAGTAAAGAAGCATTAGGCTACCTGGACAGTTGGCTAACATATACCAAGCTCTGGCCAAAGTGAATGCCCAAGGCCATCAGCCAGAGGAAAAAGCTGGAGAAGAAGCCTTCAGTGTTCTCCCAGCTGAGGCCTCAGGATCAATGGCTGCTAGATCAGCAGCTCCAAGGCCCCATTTAAGATGATTCTCACGCTTTAAATGTGGAGTGGGAAACCTATGTAGGAGGCAGGAAGGTTGCATAAACAGCTAGCCAAGAGTCTAGAAACCCACAGACTTCATACAATTAATTTTTTTCCATTTTTCTTCACTTGCTACTTAGTAATTCCTGCCCTGGCTTTACGTGTCAAAAACTTTCCTATTCCTTTCTGCCATACCAGCTATCATTAAGTTCTTACACTCTTCAGTTGTCTCTATCATTCACCCCAAAACAAAACGGGTTCAGTGTATTATATGCAGCTTTAACTCCCTCCTGGAATTACGGCCCATTTTGTCTCTCATGTCTGATTTCATTATGAGATTAAGTTTCCCTTCTGTGTTCAGCAGGTTAAAGTTGAAGGTTAGTAACTTTCCTGAGTTCTGGCAATTTGTAAGAAATGGGCTGAGGCAGCATTTCACACCATACCACTCAGACTCTGTAAGTCAATATGAAACCTGTATATGGGGATCAGGTAACAGTAAGAGAGTCTGTAAAAGAGGAGATGTTAATTATTTCATGGCAGGAGGAGAAATAGCTAAATGCTACTTGGTTCAATTTTCTAGTACCCCCTGCAGGTTAATACAAAGGAGTAGCATTTGGCTTCAAAGTGAATGGCATATATATCCTGCCTAATTAAAATGAAAATAATACCAAAGGTCTTTTATGTTGCTATTAATATTTAATAAAATATTTCTAAGCTTCTGTGTGAGGAGAATACCAAAGCAAGTTTTGACTCTATTCCACCCATGTCCTCAATTTCAGGAAATGATAGTATCTTTTGCACAATACCATAGTACTTACTATTATTCTTGGGATTATACCCAATAGTCTTCCTTGTTTTCAGTTTCCTCATGTTCATATCAAGTTATCCAGACTACTTACCCTCCTCTGGTCAAGCAGACAAAACTGACTGTGCATTTAATTTAGCTATTTCAAGTATAAACTAATCTTCTTAAGAGGAATTCAGGATTCAAAAACAAATATTGAATTTTGTGAATTCTCTGAATTACAGTGTTCTATTTTTCATTTTCTATTGCACTGTCTAACAATCTTGCACTTTACACTATTGTGTAATCAGTTTTCATTTCACACCCATATTAATTTCCTTGGTATGAAACAGTAGGGTAAGCAGATTATCACAGGCCTCATCTTTCTTAAATCAAGTAATAAAAAAAGTAAAAATCCATCTAAATGTTAACCCTTAATATAAAGAATCTTAGCAATATTTATATATCTATTTCATGCAGTGCTGCTAATATGACCTTTATTATAAAATTTCCCAATGTAAAGTATTTTTTTATGTGAGTATACTTTCTCTTTGAGTGTAATAGCTCTACTCAGTATAAGTATTATAAACAGCCCAGCAATCAGTTCATATCGCTACGTTATTCATGTTACTTTTTTTTTAATTCAGTCAAAAGAGTTCAGCTGTACCCTAAGAATGAAACTCAAGTTTAGCTCAAAATAAAATAAAAAAACCCCCACAAACCAAAAAAAAAAAACCCAACCCAACAAACAAAACCAAAAAACCCTTGTTTGGAGCCACTCTAACATCTCTGCTTTGGAATACAGAGTTAAATTTGGCTTGCCATTGGTGGCAATGTCACTTGCAATTCACACAATATATTTGGGCAAGTTTCAGTCTTAAAAAAACTCTCATTATGAAAAGCACCAGTATTCATGCCCAGGAAATAAAAGAATATACAGAATAACGCATACAGAGCTGGCTTTAAACTTTGGAAGCTATATTGTGCAGTTTTGTGCAAAACTGCATGTAGTAGTTAATTTTTGTGTGCTTCAGTTTTCAATCACTTTCTGCCAAAATACATTTTACATACGTCTGCATAATCTCTGAGATGTGCCTGTGCTCCTGCTTTTCCAGGGTCCATATGAGGAACCATATAAGGTAGGCTATTTGAGGAACCATATATTACCTTCAGCTGCAAGGTCCTGGATTTCTTTGCTGCTAAAAGAGAACAGTAAAATTTTTGTACAGCAACATCAAATACCGTGTGGAGCACAGTGCATGCTGCAGTTGGGACTGCTGATGAAAGAAGAGTAATATGACTTGCAGGATGACTGTATGGGAGCATTCTAAAATATCAGACTGATCTATACTGAAGTAAGAAAATTCCATTTCGAAGTGAATTAAAATAAAACAAGTTATGTCCATTCTAACTGAGAATCATTTTTGTACACTCTGAAATTAATACTGCTTAAGTAATACTTTAAACAAATAAATTTTTAAGAAGACCTCCCTCTTCCACCACAGTTAAGTCTTTAAAAAACAACTCCGTACGGGATTGCATTTTAGCAGGTATAGTAATTGCTGTATGTTCCCTTCCAAACGTTTTTGATGTACCATCTGTTCATCTGGACACTCAAATTGTGCCTCGCCCTTTTTCCCATTTGCTGTTGACTCATCAGTCCCAGCCCCCTCCTCAGTGTTTTGGCTCTTCAGCAGGCTCTTCTCTCTTTGTCCTTAGCTACTTGTTCCTTAACATCTTGTCCTTTAAGTTCCACGATCACCTACCAATTTTCTCCACCTAAAAACACTAATGCAACTCTGACCAAATTCTCATTTCTTCTCCAGTTTTGCTTCCTGCTTAAGTACAGTTTCCCACTGAAGAAGTCCTGAGCTGTGTCTTCCTTCCACACTCTCCCTATGAGCTGTGAACCTCTGCAAGGTGCTGGGGTGCACCACAGCCATCCACACACTCTGATGTGGTGGGCATTGCAGAAGGGTCACCAACAGTACAGGAGAAGGCCTAAGAGTTCTGTTCTGGAGCTTAACATCAGCCTCTCAATACAATGAAAATACTGCTCAGGCCCGAACAGAAACACATAAATGTCATCGGGAAGTGGCAGATAAATCCCTGAATAATAAATCTCTAAATAGTACGTGAAGATTCAACAACTTTTTTGCTTCAGTCTTCAATGGTCTTCAGTCTCTCTTCCCACACCTCTCAAGTGGACAGACCACAAGATAGGGACTGGGGAGCAAAGTCTCTCCCACTGGAAGAGAAGATCAGGTTCATGACCATTTGAGGAACCTGAACATACACAGGTATATGGGACCCAATGAGATGCATCCCAGAGTCCTGAGGGAATTAGCTGATGTAGTTGCCAAGGCACCCTGCACAGTACTCAAAAAGTCATGGCAGTCAGAGGAAGTCCCAGGTGCCTGGGAAAAGGAAAAATGTAACCATCTGGGAACTACTGACTTGTCAGCCTCACTTATATGCCTGGGAAGATCATGAAACAGATCCTCCCAGTTTTTTTACAATGAGAGTGGTAAGGCACTGGAACAGGTTGCCCAGAGAAGTTGCCATTGCCCCACCACTGGAAGCATTCAAAGCCAGGCTGGATGGGGCACTGAGCTACCTGGGCTAGTGGAAAGCATCCCTGCCCCTAGCAGGGAGCATTAAACTAGATGATCTTTAAGGTCTCCTCCAGCCCAAAGCACTCTGTGATTCCAAGGATAATGCTTAGTCAGATTTTGGATACAAAAAGATGTCTCTTTAAACATAGGGCCCTCAGTAAAATCCTGCAACCTTTCCAGATCAAAAAGATAGTTTATTTTAAGGAAAAATACCCCAAACCACTATGTTTTCATTCACATCACCACTAAAAGTATCTGGAAAAAGTCAGCTAGCATTAAAAATTTTAGCCCAAATGACTGGAACTTTTCAGCTGTATAAACCCATAACAAGACCTTTGACCAAGAATTCTTATGCAATCTGCATCTTCTTGGGAAGCCTCAGCAAAACAAGAGCTTTCAGAAGCACATGCTGGCACTATGCAATAAATGGAGATGTTCATATGTGTAAGCATGTATAGACACTCACAGCATTGGATCTCTACATTTACTTAACAGAAACACTAATTATCACAAGTTTTACAAAAATGCTATTTACATCTTCCAGGGCCTCAACATACAGCACCCTGTACAACATATGCTACTTAGGAATATCAGTTTATGTCTAGAAGTGTCAAAGTGATTGAAGACAAGATGACTAATTCAGTGCAGATTTTTATTTTAATACTATTCAACAGATGCTATAAACACCGCACACAGGTAAAAATTTCATACGAACAGAAGGAAGAAACAGACAAAGATCTAAAAGCACATCTTCCTCTAAGAAAAAAGCACAGTTAGCCAGCATTTTGGTAGGCAATACGAAATCTGCCTCACTACAAAGGACCTGCTGCAGGGATTCTTTTCCCATTAAACTGCGCTTAAACCCTTTAAGACATTTTAAAGCACCATAGTAATGATGCCCCAGATACAAGTAGCCCTGGCGGATTTTAAATGCTGAAATCTATGACTACCCTGGTCAGATGAATCATACAACAGCTTTGCACATGCACAGCAAAGTCAGTGCTTCAGAACTAGTGCATGTTCACAATAGAGTTAGTTTGGTCTTGTCCAATGAATCCAGCACAGCTGGTGTTGGACCAAATATTCATGAACAATTCAGCCACATTACTCATCAGGCAATTTTCTAGAAGTTGAACAACTGAGTTATCAAGCCTCTCAAGCTATTCAGATCCCTGGAAAACTAAGGAAAAAGATGTGTTCCATATGCTTTTGAGTAAGGCTGGGTTCTACATCCTGTAACACACAATGTTACCTACAGAAAATACCCATTAATTCTATCCATACTACAATGAAAGTCACTCCAGAGCTTCACACAATGCCAGAGCACTCACACCATCGTTTGTACTGAGGTGAAGCTCACTACAGCTGAACTTTGCTTTATGTCTTAGTCAAAGGGGTGATCTGAGCAGCCCACTGCCTTGCCTGGACTCTTTTTTTTCCCCCTCAAATCAGCTTACACATGTTAACCTCTAAGGCCACAGAGACACAAAAATTCAACACAAAAGAAATCTGGTAAAATCAAAAGAGGCTGCTTAAAAGTGAAGATCTTTACTCTTACATAATTGATTACTACATCGTATGATCTGCAAGCTTACACTGAAAACCACATTTTCTGCTGGAGTTTTTAAGTAAAACATATTTGACATGGTATAACTTAAACCTCAAAGTGCATAAAAGAAATACATTTACATTAAACATATTTTTGGAGGTCTCGGTGTGTGAAATACGGTAATATAGTTTTCCTCCTAACTAAGAACAGCTCCCAGATGTTTTTATTCTTAAACAGACAGTAATCACAATACTTTTTTTAAAAAATAACCAGTAAACCAATGCCCTCATCTCTTGTATCTTGCATTTCAAGACAGAGAGCAAGAAATATTTTCCTTCAATGAAACCACAACAATGAAATCTCAATGAAATGAACTGAGAGCTTATTAACTCAAGAGTACTTAGTGATTCTTCTCGGCATTTTACTCTTATTTGTTGGTTATCTTCTATTATTATTATCATTATTATAATTATTATTATTGTTATTGTTATTATTATTATTATTATTATTATTATTATTATTATTATTATTATTATTATTATTATTATTATTATAACTGTTGTTGTTATTATTTTCCTGGGTGGGGTTTGGGGTGTTTTTTAGCTTCTTATTTGCTGCATGTTATGATGTGAGAGGTTATCATTTTGAACAAGTCCTACCTGAAGAGTTTTTTTAGGCTTAACTCTTAAAATACTCTATCAGACTGTTGCTTTTTTCTGGAACGTTTCAATTATACCGCTAAGTTTTACTTATACTGATCACAGACTGATAACAAGATTATTTCATATTTATTTTTAGTTTAAATAAAAGTGCTCAGGCAGAAATGTAACCTACAAATGCTTAGTTCATAATGGCACATATTAAATATTTAAGAGAACGGCATTGATTCCCCATAGATAGACTTACACTGATTAAAAGCCTCTACAGTGACGTTAGTACCCTCATTATCTGGAATAAATTTTGTCATAATTTCCATTACAATCTGTCGCTTTCAAGGGTATAGGAAATATGCAAAAAATAATTACTTATACTACATTTCCATGTAACATCTTAACACTAATTTCTAAACCTACTGCAGATTTTTTTAATTAATATAGTTATATTTCTCAGCATAAATTGGAACAATAGATACTTAACTTTATTCCTCAAAAATGAAATCTGGAAAAGCAGGCAGTCCATAATATGCTTCATATCTTTAAAGATTTTTGCAGGGAAAACTAACCAAGGCTTCTTCTTCTTTAAGACAATAAACTGTAGGATGAGAAATTACTGGAGGCTAGGAAGTGACACAGAAGGCTGTGAATAACACTAATTTGTAGCTGAAGACAAGCAATTGCAAAGCTGCCAAAGGAATCTCATGTCCTCCTCTGAATATCTCAAAGCATTCAGGGAGATGCAAAGTCCACTCAAACTACTCTTTGTGTTTTTCCTTCCTTATACATTGGTTCTCTATCATATTGTTACCCACAGTAATGCTTTTGGCAATAATCTGCCTTTTTTAGAGAAAAAAATTGAATCACATCAATCTCTCTTCATCACTCACAGCACTGCAACCAGAATCAGTGTCCTGACCTATTCTATGAAACACCTCAACTCATATACATACTTATTTCATCATACCATTTTAATGGTTTCAGATAGAGAGAGTTAAAACAGAGAGAATAATAACTATTTCTTTAACCTATTAAAAGTGAAATAAGCTAACTTTACCTGTAGTGTACTTCTCAAAATCAATTTTGAAACACCAGTGCCATTGAGATATTAGAAAATCTAGTTTGTTTTCTAACTACCTGAGGTTGTATTTCCAAATTTAGAAAATCACAGCTGCAACAAATATATAATCTATACACACATTAGGCATATACTCACATTTAAGTCACTTAAAGATAGCATTAATAATTAAGTTTGTAAAGAGCTCCTTCTGTCTTTCCGAAGTTTTCTGTGCCAGGAGGAAATTATAATTTTTGCTGACATTTATAAACAAAACATGAGGTTTAAAGCAAATTATTGAACAACACTACACAGAGAAATGTAACATCATGTTTGTACTTGTTAAGGGCTATTACCCTTATCAGCAAAGTACATCAGTGTTTGACATGAGATGTTAGAGATGTATAGATCTATATTTCAAGGAAATCAGTGGGTACCTTACATTCAAAACAATTACTTGCCTTAGCAATTTGCTGAATTGAAACTTTAACAACTTTTTTTCCTCAACAGCACCACGGTTAAACCAACAGACTGCTTCAAAATGTGAACTTTATAGATCACAAATAACATAAAAGTCCTCAAATGCAAAATGAGGAAATTCCAACTGGAGAACTGAAAATATGGCAACAAATCCAGACTATAAGGAGTAATTCTTTCTCCCTCCTGAGTAGTCCCTCAGAGAATTTCTTCAAAAACCTTAACTGAAAAAAGTTCACTCTTTAATTTGTAAAGATTCGTGTCCATTTAAGCATTTAACTTCAATTTCTGAAGCTGAGCTAGAACGATATGTTCCAAAGTTTTGCTCTGTGATTCAAAGCAAAAATAACACATGCTAACGTCACACTTAAATATATCATGCCACTGGTACAATCTTAACATATATTTATGCTAATAAAAACATGTACCTACTGGTACGATAACCTTTAATACTTAAATTCTGTTTGTGTCATAGGATTTGTCAGCACTGGGGGCTTTCCAGCTATTTTATTATTAAAGCAAATGGAAACGGAAACTTAAAAGGGCAAGCTCAAGATAACTTTGGGCACAGTGATACATACGTTAGCAGAAGATACTAAATATCTTCCAGAACAAGCTATACAAAGTGTATTTTCCTATTCGGTACAATCTGCAGTAACACAGTTTGATGATAAAATGTCATCCATCTGCATTCTAAATGCTCCAATACCCTCTTGCGTGTCAAACACCTTCTCTTCAAACTTTTAGCTTCTGTTGACACTTCATTAGGGAACATTTTGAAAATCTCTTTGGTTTGAAATATAAGCATTTTGAAACACAGAGTGTCTGGAAGACTTTTAGCAATTCTCTCTTGGTTTTGGATATGAAATTTATCTTGCATCTTCTAACTCTAGCTTCATACACATGAATTACACAGAAGTTCCCAATGGCAATTCAGTGAGCACCCTGGAGCCCTCCTAGTCTTGTCAAGTTATATATTGATGACAGAGCTGAACTAACAACTTTAAGGCCTCCAAAATCTATTCCTCTGCGAATTCTTGGAATACAATTTTTAGGCTTTTCATGGCTGAGGTGTCAAATTCAGCCAAATGCCCTGCTGCAGAGTTAAGAAATCTAACAGACTCTACTATGAATTTAAGAAGCATGTAGATTTTAGAAGAAAAAAGTCTTAGTCAAGCAGCCACGACACCTAAACAAATAATGGTGGATATTAGCTCTCACCAGGAAAAAAACCAAAAAGTATCTGGGGACCAGCATCTTTGATGGTATGCTACATTTCAATCCAATTCTCATTAGGAATTCATTACTTTTACTCATGGCAGTCTTGTATGATATTGCTCATCTCAGAGCTCGGTGAAGTTGTACAGGAGGGTGTCCCTCAGTGGCACGGTGTAGGTCAGGACGCTCAAGCCACACAAGTGAGAGCCTGTTTGGGCCGAGGTGAGGGTCAGGAATTGTGAGAATCCAGAACTCAGAGTTGTGCTGATAAGTCTAAAAGCTTAATGCATCTAATCACATACCAGTTTTCAGTTCTCTGATAAACTTGCTGCAGCTTTTTTCCGTTCCCACAGATAATGTCTAAAATCATCATTTTAATTCTGATATATCATTACTCTCCCCACAATCATGTAAGATTTATAGCAGATACACCGTACATACTCATCTACTACATAAAAAGTAAAAGTAGTTTCTACAGAAAATCAACAAGATATTTTACATAGCTGTATATTATTTGCATTCTCTACCTATTTTTCTCCTGATCCTTACAATCCTTGCTGCAGCGTATTTTATATGCCTGAATGTAACTTCTAAAACTATTCCTGTAACTCACAGACGAAATCAAATTAAAAACGGATAGGTTTTCAACCCAGTGACAGGATTGGAAGTGCTGCAACACCAACTGGAAGTTCATAGTGGCACATGTCAGTATTTTATCATTCATTTATGTCCTAATTCAGAAGTCCCTGAATGGGTGACTGAACAGTAAGATTTCAGACACCAGTTTCTTTCTTATTTCATCTCTAAAGTTAACTTGCCAAAAAGAGATTTTTGTGGTACTTCAAAAAAATTCTAGTAGAAGAGGTTTTTGACCAGCACATGAATAAGTACATTTCAGGTTCAACCAGAAGCCACAGAATGAAATAGCATACTGAGGTTCTTCTTTTCCTCTTGTTACATGTCATATGCAATTTTCTATAACAATTACACTGTGATTATGTTTTGCTCTTTTATCACCCAAAGATCATCAAGAAAGAATTTCAATAATTAGTCTAACATGCTAGATTACAGAAAAGACATGCATTTTAAAAGCCTTGAAACACAACACATCTGTTTTCAATAATAATTAAAAAAATGAAATATTTTTCAATTTGGGCTGATTATAAGGGCGAGATAAACCACTAAAACATGAATTACCTGAACTGCAAATACAACACAAAATTTGTTTCACTCACTCCTACAGACTTTTCAACATGTAGCACCACCCAACAAGTTACTAAAACCATCATATTCTGAACCACAAGCGAATCATCGTACACATTCCAACCCTGAAGATCAAAGCTAAAATTTTACTTTGTTCACCATGAAGTCATCAGAGTTTAAAACTCATTTTGCTTCACCACATGAAGCTTGAAACTGACACTAAACATTCTACATGTCTGTAAACTATTATATCAAACTGATTGAAAGCTATTATCTGTGCCTTCTGGACCCCTTTACACCAACAGAGCAATCTGACTTTTCAGACAAGTCATCATCTCATAAGACAATATTAGGAAAAGAGTTCTTTTTAGGAAGGGCATGATTAAATGGCTTTGGATGCAGTTAAACTCCCCATTTAAAAAGCACTAGAGTTGCCCAATTTAAGACACTGACACACAGACACACACAAAAAAAGCTCTGTACATCTTCATACATCATACAAAATGAAAAATACACAATTATTGTACATGATAAGTGCTGTAAACAAAATAATATTACGAGAAAATTGTGATCAGCTCATTAAACTGGTTAGTGAGCCCTGAGCTGTGTTAAACACATATCCATTACATCTACAGATTGCTGTAATTAAGCTTTCTGCATTTTATTGCCATAAAATAATTCTTCATGAACAGTGCAACATTTTATAAATTTCAATGAAATAAAATTAAATACGTTTGCTAATAAAACATGTATAATAACTGCAATCTTGTAATTCTCTGAATTGCTGTTAAAAATATATTTACTCATAACAGAATGATTGATCAATTTATTTTTTTTTTTTAAAGTTAGCCATGAACCAGGTAATCAGAGGTACCTGTTTTTAATGGACTGTCTCAAATACCAAAAAAAGACAAGGAAAACTGCTTAAGTACAGGCTTGAAACACCTGAATGCTATCTACAATGTCTGAACAAGGAGATTTAACAATTGCCTTTGTGCATGTTATGAACAGATCAAACAGAAACAACCTCTCTAAAAATCAGAAAAAGGTTAATTTCATTTTACTGCACACACTTCTACATAAATTGATAATTATTATACGGTTTTGGACTGCACTTTAGCTCTAGTATTTCAGAACATAACACTTCCAGTACCACATTCCCACATGAGCTAGCAAGAGCTGCCATTAAATTATGGAACACAGTCATGAGCATAGTCTCATTAGCAGAGACTTCGGGTTATTGAACTATTTGTTTAAAGACAGGTATTTCTCCAACTGAATGCAGATGAAATTGCTGCAGCAGTCATCAAATAAAAAAACTGAGCATGAAAAAGGCCTCATGATAAATTCCCTCTGCAAATACAAAAGCAGTAAATAAAACAGAGGAAAATGAGAAAAGAATGTCAGAAAGTGTATGTAAGGTGGAAGTGGGGTCAATCTACTTAAGAGGAACACAGAAACATCACATGAGCACAAGTGGAAATAAGAGCTGGAGTTGGAGGGGAACACGAAGAGCTTCCATAACTATGTTAGCACCAAAACTGAACAAGTGTGTGGGTGTCTGGTGAACAAGGTATGAGACCAAGCAACAGTTGCCAGGGAAAGGTCAAGCAAAAGCTTAAATACTATTCAATGCCTTTTTTGCCTTGCTCTTCATCATCAAGGTCTGTTCGCTGGCCCACCAGAGTTCCTGAGCAGCATGGTGGTGTCTTTGGGACTGAAGTACTGCCCACAGCAGAGGATGACTGGATCAGGGAACAAATGAGAATAACTGGACACCTCCAGGACTCAAGGCACAAGATGGGATGCATCCAAGGGTGCTAAGGAAGCTGGCTAATGTCCCTGTGATACAAGCCTCTTCTTCAGAAGGTCACATCAATCCCGCAAAGTATCTGATGTGAAGACTATAAAAAGGCAAATGTCATATCCTTCAAGAAGGAGGATCAAGGGAACTACAAGCCATCCAGACAAATTCAAGGTCATAGGTCATTTGCACTACAGTGCAAATCCTCCTGGAAGTCATTTGTATTCACAGGAGTGGAAGTGCCTGACCAACCTGACAGTGAGATCCTTGACTCAAATGATGAGGGGAGAGCAAAGACTGTAATCTACCACAAATTTAGGAAGCTTCTGAAAGTCTACCACAGTGTTCTTATTGTTATCCTCAGCTAGTTAAAGCATAATTATAGAAAAGACAGAGATACACAACAGCCTCAGGAGGAAAGGGTACAAATTGCATCAAGTGAAATTCTAATAAATTACAATGAAAAAAATCTTCACAAGGGTGGTCAAACCACAGAACCAGTTGCTCAGAGAGGGTGAGGAATAAATAACCTTTAAGACATAAAAGACTTGGCAGGACAAGGCCGTGACTAACCTAATTTCAACAGAGAACTGGAGTATATGACCTCAAAAGTGCATGTCCAACCTAAGCTGTATCATTCCAGAATACACAAGAGAAGTTCATCTTGTATGATATCAGCTTTAGTCAATCAGACAGGTCCAGCTGTTCCAATCAAACAGGTTACTTCTTCTCTAAACACCCCCCAGGTTCCTTCTACAACTGATCCCTGGACTCAGAATCAGATTCCCTGAATCTGCTATAGTCAAAATCAGCCTGGACAGCTGATTAAATTACAGCTCTTCGGTAGACCTTTTATTTTGACTATAATAAGGGTTTGAACAGGCTGTTCTGCAAGCAGATCTAAATGACTGATGACTTCTGGCAGGAGGGCAAGACAGGCAGCTGAGGATAGGATAGTAAGCAGTAATCTCTTCTCTCAAAACAGCTGCTTGTAATATGTTGACACCCTTCCAAGTAACTATTTGAACACTTTAACCAACTACATCAAGAAAAAGTGCATCATGGCTAACATGATGCACCAGAACTAACATTCAGTGAAGCAACTGCTCTTTGTCATGTAACACAGAAACTCAAATAAGCTAGTGTGAGTGAGGTAAGGAGCAACAACTGAGTAAAGAATCAACAAAATGCATGAGTTTTGTCAGCACTTCCCTTACTGCTCAGAGAATCCACAGTTGCAGACACTGGTAATGAAGTAATGGTCATTTCAAAAAATGGCACTTAGATCATTCAAACATCACTTAAATATCAGGTCACTGTTAAATTAGAATCTACAGATCCCTCAGTGCAAAATCAGCTCAGTGGTACAAGTTCTGAACAAAGCTTGTAACAAAGCAGAGGCTTAAGGGAAGGGAAGATCAGACAAATTCATGGAAGCAAAATCCACCGAGAGTTATTAAAAATATATAAACCTCATCCAGCTCAGAAAATCCTTAATCAAAAAAACAGAGACTAGTTTCATTTATATACACTTGCCCTCTGGGAGACAAGACATGGGACTAGACAGACCTTTCGGGTATGCAATACAAGCTCCCTGGTTCTAAAGTCTCACTTGCTCAAATAATCCCAACCTGTAAGAATCATATGTGGAAAACTATAGCCTCTATTCACCCTTGTACTTGAAAGTTTAAATTTGAGTTTACAGACTTCAACCACTTCCTAAACCTCTCTGTGGACCACTGAGGATTTTTAGACTGCGTGAAGATCAGGAAATAAAATAATTAACTCCAAAACATTTAGTCTATTGCAGTTTCACTAATAATGCATTTTAAATTTTGTTTGGCTTAAAATTTTCTTCTTGTTTTAAAATAGAGTAAACAAGACAAGACTATAAATTGTAAATCTCTGTCGGAAGGAAAACTTCTAATAACACCTTCATCTATGACTTAAGGGAATCGTTAAGAGCTTGGAGAGAAAAAGAAGGAGACTATGAAATGGTTTGCACAATCACCTCAACCAGCAGAAACGAAACACAAGAGATTCATAGCTCAATCTGTATTTACTCCATCAAGTGTGCTCTTACTTCTTTAGTAGTTTCCTGGAACTTCTTTGCCAGTTCAAAACCTTATTTCCATAGTTTATTCCCACTGAGCTTCATTTGCAGCATCAATCAACTGTTCATCAGATCAAAAAAGGTCTGTCATAAAGATCAGAAATAACACATTGATGGAGTATTGAAGAAATGTTATTTTTTCTACATCTAGAATATCTTGGGAATGCCAATGGCAGTCTTTCTTAGTCCTGTTGAAAGAAACAACGTGTTCAGATTACGATGTATATGATTAGCCTTCACACCTTTGCTGATCAGTGTATAAGGATGAAACTTCAGCAAATACATAATTCTCTAAATGTCAGTGTCCCTACTCTGTTTCTGTTCTTGAAATCCCTCTCTCGGCATCTTTTGTTCTTTACTCTGCTTCTATTGAGTAGAATTTTCAGTGCAATACTTTCAGTTTTTTATTTTATTCTATCCATGAAGTCTCATTCTGTACTGAAAGATTGAATCTGCTTTTTGAACTATAGCAGTAATAGCAGTAAAACTCTACCATTCACTTCTCATGTTGTGAAACAAGCACCCTTGAGCCTTCTTCCCTCATGCACCTCATGCTGGAATGAGGTGTCTTGTGGACAAATTTACTATCCTCTTCAACTCAGGCCTTAAATTTTCTTTTACTCTGATGCCTAAGGAAAACTGAAGAGACTGAATCATTACTCAAACCATCACCTATCACACCAAATATTGCGGTCTCATGGCTTCCTTATATTTTTCATCTTTTCTACATTGCTCATTTTCTACATGTACAATTACACTTATATTGCAAGTATTTTTCATCAGGAGCAATCACCTTGCTCCTCTTGGCACCTTCCCTTAAAAAACAGGCTTCTCATCCATTACCAGAGTATTATCGTGCTACAATAGTACAAAGAAATGATACCAAGTAATTTTAAAAGGACTCTTTGTTATTACATATTCTAAAAATCTTCTCAATTACTTAGTTCTATACTTAGAGGGTTAGACTTACAGTTATCAGAAGAAGGCCTATCTTGTTTTGGTTGTTGTTTTTTTTCTAAATATAAAAACAACTGAGAAGTTCCTTTAAATCACTCGTTCAAATACCACTAGAGATAAAGTAGGACATGCAAATATCTGGGGTTTGGGGAGGGTTGATGTTAAAAAAAAAAAAAATCATATTCAAAATTGGAGTGATTTAATGAACTTTAAATAAGTGGCAAATTAACAGACTGCCTTCCATTACATCATTGCAGAACAATTGTCCAGGTACAAATATGTAATAATTTTCCAACACGTAACGTAACAGCCTAATTCTACTGCACTGGCTTCATAGTATGAATATGATATCCAAACACTGATTCATATGACTATAAAACAAGAGGCTGATGTGGACCACAGTTCAACGACTTTTTATTCCACTGAGACAAAATGATTCATATAATAGACATTTTCTAAACTTCTGAGAAACTATGCCACATTAGCTCTTCCATAAGTGGTTACACAATCACATTGGCTATGTTCCCCTGATGCCCACAACACTGACAATATTTCTTTTTCACAAGATTTACAGGGGATTTTTAGCTCCTCCATTTCAGTGCACAAGGTTTCACCTGTTAGATCTGACATGTGAGAAAACACTTTCTGTTGTTTCTGAGATCACTAAAAATCCCATTGAGGTTCTTCACTGATGGTCTTCAAGAATTCATACTTTATTTTTTCAGTGTAGTAACTGTTGTAAGCCAACTGGTGCTACCTATTGAGACCAATCAATTCTTTCTCCCTCATATTGTCAAATATTGAACAAAACTACTCAAACCTGAAGCTAGTGTAGAAAAGCAACATCACTAGCTTAGAGTGATCAGTAGCATGGACATTTATTACAGGTCAACTGAAAATGAACAACCTGCATGTCAGAACAATGGTAAATACCACTACTAACATCCTGCATGCAATGAAAGCAAATACTTTTACTATAATTAATAGGTTTAAAAAAATAGAAAAAGAAAAAAAGATAAAGACAGATGTTTAACAAACATCAGTAACACTTTTGCATCTATTTATGGTTTGAAATTTTAGCAGGTAGACATTTAAAGACATACAAATATCACTCAGAACTAGACAAAACATAGACACTTTGCTAATATTTTTGAATGTTTAATTGTCAAGAATTGAACAAAAAAATTATTTCAACTTGTTCAGTGTCAAGAGAATCTGGTGCTGGTGGCTACAGGGCTTTGTTCCCTAAATTCTACTTTCTTTCTTAGCAGCCAAATACTTACTGCTTTCCAAAGCACTCAATGAGAATTTTGGAGTCATTGTCATTTAGATTTTTTGAAACACAGTTCCACAAACTGTTTCTAAATCTGGAATTGGGTTAAATTCACCGAGAAAAATACAGGTTTAAAAAAAAAAACAAACAAAAACACAAACAAAAACCAACCAACCAACCAAAACCAAAGAGAAAAAGCAGAAAAATAAAATTGCTCTTACAGCAGCTAGTGAATTATCACTCACCTAAAAATATAAGTGTATGCATGCATGCACATGTATACAACACTCTGCACAAGGCGAAAATAAAAGTTATTTTAAAGTGTTAATTCTTACATTTACAATGAATAAAAATGTATAGTACCAATGTCTTCAACCCTATCCTTTTTTTTCACATTTAGAATATGACACGAGTTGTTGCAGAATACCAACTCCAAGGGAGCAGCAAGACCTAATTTTATGCCGAGGCATTATAAATTTAAACTTTCACATATCAAAGAAAAATATCTAAGATTTTGTAGTACTCTCCAGTTCCTGTCCTTTGAAGTGAATGCTATTTCTAACTAAAGCACAACACATTACACTTTGTTTTTTGCATGTAACACCTTTATACAAGTCAGTATGTCTGGAGTTCAGATATCAGAAGTCTTTTACAATCTAAATGATTCTGTGATTGAATGCTTTCAGTAAGCATTCACTGAACTACTTTTCGACACCTCTACTTAAAGTAATTTGAAAGAGCAAGTACAGTAAGCAACAGTCTGTAGAAGGAGCCAAGCATGTTAGGGCATGGCCCTAAGGCAGGGAACAGTTGAAGTTAGAGTACATTTAAGTATCAAACCATTAAAATTATTTAGACACAGTGTAACATTATACATACATTTTCTTTACTGAGTTATCTTGTAAGTGTATATTTCTTGTATACATATATATACACATACATATATCTTGTATATGTATATTTCATGTATATTCATGAAAATATTCACATCAACAACTATGGAATCAGCTTCTGAGAATTTAACCTAGGTTAAACAGTTCATTAAAATCTCTGTTCCAGGTAAATGATAGAGCCCTTAGCTGTGTGAAATTCCATTCTGATTATTTGGAATCATTCGTATTTGCCTGCTATCACAGGAGAAGTTTAAGCCATCGAAGTTTCAGTGTAGACTTTACAGTAGGGATATATATTCTTATTTACCTTATCTGCAAAGTTCCAGTGACAAATCATAATGAAGTTTCAGATGTCTGCTTTCTAAGCAGACTGGAAATAGATGACTAAAAATACACTTCTGCTATCTCCTTTTTAATATTGTAAACGTGAACTTGAGCTAGAATAATTAAATAAGCAGAGGACTCCAAGCTTCTTTATTTTCTTCAAGGTGTAGGATTTTCAAACTGATTTTCTATTTCATTGTTTACTTTCTCCTGTACTATTAAACAACAGGTATGATGGCAAAGCACTATGAAATAGCCTTTGCAACAACAATATATTACCTCCTGTACATCAGGCCAGATTCCACCTAGTTTCATAATCAACATCTCATTTCTTCCCCAGAAAGATACAAAGAGGAGTGTGATGCATTATCAAATCAATGTGGACTTTCCTTAACCCCTCATTGTAAAAGATTGACTTAGTTATAAATAGAGAGCTCTGTATCTTTTTCAAAGTAGTCTGAGTCCTTAATACAATTAAATCAGTAATTTAAAAAAGATCTTCCTAACACCTTAAGAAAATTATTTTGTTGAAGTAAGTACCTTTCTTAATTCTGGTTGTGTTTAAAGGTAGTCAATTTTAAAGGTTTGACTTAATCAGCCACATACTTGATTATGAGACTAAGAAATGTGCAAATCAGCCCTTTTCACCATTAAAAGAACTTAGTATATCACAGTGAAAGATGACATAGAGATAATTTCCAGACTGACCATGGCAATAACTAACAAACAAGTGCTGACAATATTTGACTTCTCACAGGATGCAGTGAAAATCAGAATAAGGCGTATTATTTTTAATTTTTTTGTGTACAGAAATAAAACTTAGCAGGCCAAGAGGTGGAATCAAAAGCAACTTCTGACAAAGAATGTCAATGATTACTAAAAATGAAAACATCAGTCATATGGAGGTGTATTCTATTTAGATGAAATGATATTCAAGTGCAGCTAGTTCTTGGAAAACATTTTCCTCCTACACACATTCTTAAAGCTGACTTTTTCATTATGGAAATGATTACTACTATTACACCACTTCCATATTTCTACATTGCCACCTCAGTGATTGATGTAATTTACTTTAATCAGACACTCAAAAATCAATGAGCTACACTGTGAATAGTTTATGTTCCAATATCTCACTTCTGCAGCAGTGCAGATTAGTCTGGAGTTATATTTGCAATAGGTAAAAAAAATCCCTACTCATACTATACTTCACACATATCTGAAAAAACAAAAATAAATCAGTAACACTTTTTATTTTAAAAAATTTACATATTACCTAACAGTACTTTAAACACCAACAGTTTTCATAAGCTATAATTATTTAAGACAGAATAACTACGTTATTATACTTTGCTAAAGCTGACTTCTCACGGCTGAAATTCTTCAAAGATATTACATTCACCTGCATAAATGTCTAAATATAAGAGATTTAATATATAAGGGAGATTTATATATAAGGGAAGTAACAAGCAGAAAAATCAACACCAGTAAAGGGGCAGTAACGATGACGTACACAACTGAGGAAACTGCCAGACCTCTGTTTCAATACATGTCAAAAGTCATGTTTGGTCAGCCAATCAAACTCTACACTTGGTCTGTGCTTATGACTGTATTATCTATTAAACAAAAAATATATTATAAGTGTAACTTTACAATCTATTCAGCTCTGCACTAAAGATTCCCTGTAAAATACTATCTACATTTATCCTTTCATAAACCTGTGAGCCAATAATGATGTTACAGGAATACTGGAAATACTCATTATATTAATAAGCATTCATTTCTCTCTGTGAGAAAAAAAATCCACACAATCAAACAGAGAAATGATGGATCCACGATTCTGAAAATGCACTTCCCCTAAGCTAAGTGCTTATTGATGTGTTCATGTAAATGGTGTTGTGGAATATGAAATGTTTTTGATATATCCTATGCTATTCTAAGTAAAGGGTAAGTACTTGTAAAAGTGACACTGTTCCTGACAGAATTAGACTATGTACATATAAATAAGAGATCACAACTCCTTTAAGCAAAGAAAATTTTACAATTGTATTGGTTGTGGGTTTTTTCATATGTATTTACTCAGGCATTCTGGATGGACTTCAGTTTAAATTCTTCAGCCAATGCAGAACTTTACCTCTATCAATGGCTCCTTCAGAGAATGACAAAAACTTTGCAACAGGTAAACTACGTCCTCTACAAGAATAAACAAATAAAACAAACAAACAAAAAAAAAGGCTTCTTTTTTTTCCTGCATCTCAAAATGAAGCAGTTCTCTCAATATTATTTTCAAAAGATAACCTTTTGGTTAAGATCATTCCGTATATTCTTTGCATCTGTAGAGACACAAGCCATATGCTGAAAGAAAGATTCCTACTCAGTGTTTCGTCCTAATTAGGAACAAAACTTAGAATAAACAACACAACACGACCCAGCAAAACCTGGAACAAACACCCAAGGCAATTCAGTCAGTGACATCAGACATGTTAGAGTACACTAATGTTCAGTTCAGATAAATGCTTCTTCAGTCAGACACGAAAGCTATGACTCTAGAAATTCACAACCAATTTTAGAATGCCTCTTAGCATAACATAAGTCTCTCTACAGTCTGGTGATACACTTTGAAATTAACTACTAGATCAATTTGATCCCTACGTCTACATCCTCACACACACTCAAATCTGAATTGCATAAGGTACTGTGCTAGGGTGACTCCTCGTTCTTTTTATACCTTCTGTCCCCCTGGGCCAAGAATCACCGTACCTCACTGTACCACCCTGTTCTCCAAATGTGACTGGTCACAATAATCCCATTTTCAATAAGACACAGACACTTTTAAGATAATCTCAGAACATATTTTACTTTTAGAGCATGGAAAAGATCTCCAGCTAAACAGGCAAATTCATCTCAACCTGAAGTATGGCAGTACTATTACTAGTAGTAGATAGTACTATGGCAGTACTATCTACATTTATTTGTAAGGATAACTCCATTTTCCTTTAAGTTACTCAAGTTGGCTTCCTGAGGGGACAGCCTAAGGCAAACTCCCTTTGGCACTAACGCAGTAACTGCACACCTTACATACCTCACCCTTGGTCAAGCAGGAACACAACTATAAGTTCTGCACCAAGCCTATGAAAGTGAGTTTACTGCCCACACCACACAAGAGAAGAAATCATGACACACCCTTGTGTAAAAACACATCTCTTTTAAAGGTTAAACTACGAACCATATATTTAATGACACCTTAGAAGAAGAGGTTTTGTCAGAGGTGATAATATGAAGTCCTATAACATCAGGAAACGAGAGAATGTAAGAGGTAACAAATCAGAAAAATAGCAGGGGACTGCGATAATACTTTGTTCTATGAAGAGTGTTTTCAGGAAATTTGACAATTTTTCCATTGACAGATCATACTTCACCACTGTGAAGTACTACTTCCCTTTTCTATGCAGGGGGCAGGGGGAAGGGAAAAAACCAAACCAGATTTGGACTCAGATACATATTTAACATATTTCTCTATGTTGTGCTAGTACTTGTGCTTAAAACATCCTCACTTTACCCTGATTCTGAGAAGTTAAAAAAACCCAACCAAACAAAATATGCTTTTCACTGTCTTTTGATACTTCATGCAACTGATAAAAGTCACAGAATCACTGAATGCTAAGTTGGAAGGGACCCCTGGTGAACATCAAGGCCATCTCCAAATCAAGGAATTCTGAGGACAAGATTTTTCTAATGCAGTAGCTAGCTCCTGGATGACAGGATGAGGAAACAGACATCTATACAAACCTCCTAAAATGTTTGGCACCTGACAATCCTGAAATAGATAATAGTCTAACAATTACTTTAGTCTGCCCACCAGAACAAGAAATGCAAAACGCAGCTTTCACTGGTTTTTTTAATGTCTTTTCCCGTGGTTTTTAAGCAATTTTTAAAATTTCTCAGAGGAATAAATTTTGGGGATTGGGGTGAGGGTTTTTTTTTTTTTGAGGGGTGTTGGGGTGAGTTTTTTCCAAAGCAAACTATAATAGAGAATTTTTGTGACTCTCATTGGATCCATTACGTATAATCACCTCTTCTCTAGGAATAGAAAAACATATGAAATGTTGTCTTTGCAGACATTCAACCATACCAAACTAAATTCAGGTTTCATATAAAAAAGGTATTGTAAAGACAAACTTTTAGTAAAGACCGAAGTAAGGAGTAGAGTTCACTCATCTGGAACAAAAGTCTTGCCTCGAGATATTATATACAAATTGCAGGGAATTCAAGAGTATCAGAAAATCTGTAGCTACACTATATTACACTCCACAATCCAATTTAGGACACATCTTTTACAGAACATGGAAACACTTTACCTGGGGTTTAACTCATTTTAGAATGGAGAAGCGTGCAGAGCTCAGAACTGCCAACATATCAGCCTTTTCCACTATTTGGACCTTTGACACTTCCAAGACTGCATTAAGTGCTTCTTAATTCACAGGGGCTTATTTTTTTCCATATGAACAATGAGCAAGTTCAATAGCTGCTTCCTATGTAGATGTAATTCCAGTGTTTCTTTCTTCCTCTCTTATTTTTCACGTCAAGATTGAAGAAAATAAAGTTTTTTAATGGCAACAGTGCTATGGTCTGGGTGACCAGAAAGATAGCTGCCACTTCTAAAGTGTTTAGCATGAAGACTTTTGATCATCTGTAGTAGTTATAAAGCTGGCTAGGTATAACATCTTCATGAACAACTAAAATATCAAAATTCAGACACTTTATTTCTGCCTCTAGCAGCAAATCTCAGAGAAGCAGTAAGAAATCTTTCACTACTACAGGTCCAGTCCTGTAGGAAGTGACAGGCCAGTACATTTGGATTAAAACTGTCTATTAATTTCCTCAGTCTAAAGAACTTTACATATTGCCTTGCTTGTCAAACACATGACAACTAGCACATGAATCTAACCACAAACTTCAGGAATTTCAATATAAGATCAATAGCTACCAGCTAAGTTTCAGGCAAAATTATAATGGCAGAGAGCATTTGGTCTTCAAATTGTCACATTTCTCTTCCATACTGACAGCAGTCAATTCTGTATCAACTCTTTTCTTTTTGACTTTTTTTAAAATCTTATGTAAAATGAAGACTGAACTGGGAAACAAAAGAATAAAAATATGAGCATTTACTCTGTTTTTATGACATATTACTTACTAAAGAGTTGTTACAATTTTTTTATGTGAGCCTTTATATATAAAAATTCAATGTAAATGACTGGCTAAGGCCATGCAGCTTTCACTCATTAAATATTCATTCTGAAGCACACTTTTCCCTCTTAGGTTTTATTGCCATATTTATGATGGCTATGAACAGAGCTCTGTTGTACCTCTGTACCTTTCATTCACAGTATTTCATATTGCAAGGAGAATCTGCAAAGTTTTCGTATTGCCTCTGCAAATGGACACATAATAATTTGCTACATTTGTTCACAGTTGTTGCATCTGTCTGTGTGTGTTACCAGCACAAATTACATGCATATATTTGTAAATTCCCTGTCCCTTCTAAGTAAAAAAAAACAAACAAAAAAAACAACAAACAAACCAACCCCAACCAAACCAAACAACCCACAAACAAACAAAACCTCCTAAAGAAACAAAACAAAACAAAACAAAACAAACAAAAACAAAAAACCTGAAAACCAGACACATCCATCTAAAAGAATGTAAAACCATAGTATGGCTACAGCACTATGCTCTTATGTTCTATATTTCACAAAAAACTGCCCTTAAAACCTTGTGCACATGAGATTCAACTTACCACACCTAATTATGAAAAGCACTTTTTGACGTCACAGGGTACACACAGCTCCTGCTCTGAAAGCAAGACCACAGAAGTAACCAGAGCCCCAGCCAGAAACCCCAGAGCACAGGACAGCATGTTTAGGGAACTGAATTCCACATGCTATCTTCTGCTGGCAATAACAGCCTTCGAGGATCTGTTTTAAGAGAAAGGTTGGCTTCTGCTTCAAAGTATGAAAATTCAGGAGCACCTGTGTCTTTCTGCTGCTGTGTGCCTTTGTTCTGATGTTTAAGATGAATACTTGGTTACTGGATGTCAGAATTCAAAATTGTCCTGCCATTTCCCAGGCTACAAGAGAGAAACTTTAACTTAAGCTTGCCTATATTTGAATCCAGGTGTGGTAGCACTCTCAGACTCTTCCAGAAAGAGAGTGGTAGGAATTATACTGAAAACATGAGCTTTGCAATTAAAGTAGCTACCCTTCACTGATCTTTTCTAAGAGGACAATTGCTCCCATGTTTATTGCTACAAGAAAAATGATGGGGTAGTCTGGGATCTAAGGTGAATTTCCCACAAAAATTTTTCTTCTGACTCAGCTAATATCCACCTAGCACCTCACTCCTTCATATAAGCTAGAAGTTATTTTTTCTCTTCTGTTTACCAGAACAATTGTGAATTCACTGAAATTTTGGATGTATTTGAGATTAAGGCACCTGAGAATGGCTTGATGATTTTGAAGGTGAGATTTACAACATTAAAGTCCTGTAGTATACAGTGAAAATTCCACATGTAAAATGTTCAAATCTATGAACAATTTCAAGATTTTTAATTGGTTATCATTCTGCTGCTTTCTACAAGACCTACTTTTATTCTAGCTCTGTTGGGAGAAGTATCACCTGCTGACTCTTTACAAGAAAACAGAGAGCCAAGAGAGATATTTTCTTAAGAACTTTCCCCAGTAAAAACAGGTGAAAGAAGTGATTTAATGACAGAAGATGAAAACTGCACTTAGCTTAAGTTATTGGTGAACGCAAACCTTTGGAGAAAGTGTCGCAGAAATGCATTTGAAACAGTCAATTAGCAGATGCCAAGCTCAGTAAAATGAAAAAAAGAGCCTGTCACAGTAATGACAAAAAAAGAAAACCAGTGAAGCCTTGTTCACTGACATTTTCAAGAACAACATTCACATGAACTTTTAGATGATTAAACTGCTCTATTTTATGCATCTTACAGTACAGGTGAACTCGTCATTCAGGCTGAGGGATTTTCCAAACAGCCCAGTTTCAATGTTCCAAAACAATTATAAGTTTAGAAAGTCACCAAACATTAACATATTTCCTAATGTCATGCTGAAACACAAAAGTGGGACAACCTCATGCCCCAAAACAATAACCTGAATCATGATCACACTATGCATTAATAATATAATAGTATAAGAACATTATAAATGATTAATGGAATATCCCTAAAAGTAATTGAAAAATGAATACAACAAAGATTTACTTCAATAACATGTTTTAAACAAAAACACTCACATGTCTGAAACACTGCAACATGAATCCAAATCATTTTCATTTGGTTTGAAAATGGCATGAAAAACCAAGTAAGTACGTCCGGCTTCTATGTGATTTACTAGATCAGAATGTTGTTTTACATTGTTCACCCCCAGTTTTGGTTTTATGTTTTATCACATTAGAAAATGACTCACTGATAATTTACTTTGTTTTTACTCTCTTTTTTATGACAAAGACTTTGGGAGACAGTCAGCAGATGCAGTGAATAGAGAACACTTAATTTACTGTGTCACTTGAAAGAATCTGAAAACAAAGGAGACATCAAAAGATGAATTAGGCCAAGTCATCAGAATTTGCTAGCATTCCATACACTGAAAGACTGGATATTATGCAAAACAGTCAGACCTTTCCTTGTTTCATGCAGGGGAATGATATAGTTAGCAGTCTGATAAGATAAATAGCACAAAACAGAGCAGTATGCAGTAGCTACAGCCCTTTGTATGTAAAGTCTCCATTGAAAATACTGGTTTTAGCGACGAGTCAGTGAGAAAGCTGCTATTTTTTGTCCTATTTTGTCCTTCTTCAATTAAAAAAATGCATTTCTTATTAGAGAAAAAAAAAACCAACTAACCTTCACATTGGATTTCATAAATTCTCTTCTAGCACTAAAGAGGTGTAGGATGATACCTCTAGGGACATTCAATTTGTCCAAAAAAACAAGTGTTCGGCCCTCCTCTGAAGGGTTCAGCTACACTGCATAAAGTTGGAAGATTTAAAGATACTCTGTTTCAACGTCCACTTAAAAAAGATTTCAGTGTTTTCCACCCTCAAACGCTGCTAGACATTTAAGCAAGACTAACAGAAAACCAGATTAGAAATAAAAGCTGCCATTCACTTACACCAACTTTCCAAGGTACTATGAAGAAGGGACATGTTTTCAACTATCATTGCTCAGCCATGGAAGTTCAGGCCACAAGTTGTCTGAAACCAAAGCTTCGAGAAAAACACTACTGATCATGAAGCCTGAGACCAAAAAAGTAGCGATTTCTTCTGTGATTGCAAAGGCAATGACAGCAGATCAGCTATTGTTGATCTATACAGTTCTGCTGAAAGTTCCATCAGAAATTGTAATATCTCTAATATTACATGAAGTACCCTTGCTCAGAAGCTCCTGAGCTGTCTTAAATTAGACCCCAAAATACCTCAAAACCAACAGACAATAACAACCTCCACCCCCTCTTCATTATTAAGCTTTAATCAGTGACCAAAGATCAGTTTTGTACAAGTCTAGAAAATCCTTTCCTCATATATACCCAAGAGTAGGGTTTACTACATGCAGTGATGATGCCTGATACTTTAATCAGAGCCAGCTTATTGCTATAGGCAAAATTTAATTTTTCAAGATAGTGGATTAAGGGCCAGGATGCTGTGCAGCTTGTACCATGGGGAATACTAAATGAGGAACAGGAGAAATATTCAGATCAAAAGTAAGGCAAAAGGCTCAGAGCTAGGATGCAGACACAGAGGGGTATCCCTTTAGAGCTATGTTTAATGATTCTCTACTGCAGAAACAGAAAAACTGAAGATACCAGCAGCATTGCTGAACAGCCAGCTGTGTCACTGCACAGTAACAACTGTTTTATGATCACTGAACCCTCTTCCCTCAATGGCAGCAGCAAGCTTGACTTTCCAGGGCTCTGGCCCATGCAAAGTAGAAAAGAGCTAACAGCTATTTTGGTGTCGAGGACAACCTACAGCCACGAGTGACTGCCTGCCATGCCTGTGGCAAAAGACAATTCTAATTTCAACAGAAACTCTGTGAGGGTGGGGACGAGAATAAAACTGAAACACCAGTAAATTCAAATAACTAATCTTCCGTTTATTTAGCAAGCATGACAGCAATATCATAACGTGTTTTTTTCAAACAATTATGCATCATCTACACATGTTGAATTTCTGTACTGTTTCAAAGGTAACCAGCATGGTTGTCAGGTATAGTACTGTATAATGTGGTGTAAAACCACCACTTCAATCAGTTATCTCTCTCCAATAGTTACTTATTACCCGTATTTTCCTTTTGATTGAGTTGTTGCTTTGTTTTCATTAACAGTCAGACTCTTCTACATGATTAAAACCAAAAAATGTTGCATTGAACAGATATCCTATAACTAATCACCTGGTTGGGTGACCATGACTATTTCCAGATACTTCCTCAGCCTCTGTTAAGCCAGTGACAGATTGCAGTTATTAACAGGTCAGTGAATAAATTAATTCCAGGGCACTGAAAATTATGTTCATGAAATGAAAAGTGGCCTTGCTGACATTGCATCACTATTTCTAGACAGTGTGCTTGAACACCAAATAAATCTCACAACTTGGATGAGTGCCAAAAACTAGTGACCTAGTTTCATTAGTGTGGGAAAAGACTAGCAATTGGTCCTATGAGAGCAGATTACCAAAATAACTTCACACAAAAGCATTCCATAAAGAATTTTTTTTAAATCAGACATTTTCCAACCTAACAGATCACCGAAAACCTTGCCCTCCCCCCCAAAATGCCAGTCTGACATACATTACATTTTAAAGTTAAAATGCACTTCAATTACTCATACTGACATTCCTATACAAAATTCCAATTAGACCGAATAAACATTATCTTCTTTCCATCCCATTATCTCTTTCCATTTCATTCATAATAATTTAAAACTGTTTAAAATCAAAACAGCTCTTGCATTTTCAGTGAAAAATGTAACACTTCAGGCTTAAACAAAGAGTTTTACTAATATAAGTAAGTCTATTTTTAAGCGCACAGTAATCTGCTCAGTAATCTTCCTTGATTAAAAATTCCTTGGCTTCTCTTCAAAAAACACACTGGGTATGGATGAGCTCAACAGCTGTCGACATAATTTTTAGGAACTTAGCAAGTATTGTTGCGTCTATACTAGCCCCCATTTATACACTCCAGCTGGTCCACCAGATCCCCACTCCCAGTCCTTCTCCCCCAGAAACATCTATATTGAGATGAAGAGATTTTGAAGAAGGGAATTTTAATAACAACACACAGCAGAAGACATTTCATCTTCTTTTCATCTTTCCAAAGCCTGTTGCCTTCTGTGAATTGCTTTCCATTCATTAATCCAGCAAAGTGCAGAAGGCAAACTGAAATACTATAAGAAAACTATTACAGCACCCGTAAAAATCCCAGAACATTCTTTCATAAGTCAGACTAGAACATGACATAAGTAGTGCAACGCAATTAGTTTCACCCAGCAATCCCTGCTTACACAAGTCTTTACTAACCCTTGCCGATGACAAAACCACAACTCTTCCCTGTGTGCTGTGAGCAGTTGAGGGTCACTTGCACAATGGCTTATTTAATCGCCTCAAAGTTTTGGGGTTTCTTTTATCCTCCAGATTCCCTCTGGATTCACAACTACCAGAAAAAAAAACAAGTACCAGAGGATGATCATAGATTTTGTAGGCTTTACTGTGGCAAACGCTGATGATGTCAATGGAAATTTTGAGCAAATAATGACATGGAGACCTGTGACTAAGTTTTGGAAGGACATACTCATCATTTAAAATTTCAAAAATGCTGTGGGAGTATCTGGGGAAAAAAACTGAACAGACTAAAAAGCTAGCTACACGGTTATGTTTCTAAACCCCATACTAATTATTTTAATCTTAATAAATAATTCCTTCGAGAGAATCAACAGGAAAATTTCAGCATCTTACTTCTTTCTCCTCAGTTATTAAAACTTACTAAGTCCTCATGTTTGCATCTCCAACCTGTCTTGTTTCTCTGTCAGTAACCTCCTGATCAGCATGCGGTTTTTTTTCTCCTTTTTATCTCCTACACCTTCTGTCTTTGCTTCTATGCCCAATCTCTTTGTAGGCTCCACCCCAAGTACTTGTACAGGCTATGGCAGTATCATAACTACATGCTGTCAACTGCAGACTTCACAAAGGGCAGGGATGGGAGACACATCACAGAAGCTGAGTCACTTTAAACTTAAAGGGTGGCTTATGGGCTGTTTGATTCTCACGTATGGATGTTGCTTATCTCACCTGTGAGAATCATGCAGGTCTCACAAACATACTTTTTATCTCATAACTGAAAAACACATTTGGTCATCACTTCTACAGAACTACTGGGAACTACTAACTGATGTGTAATATGATCAGCTACATAACGTTTGCATCCAATGTCTCATCTTCACCATCTTGTACTAAATTGTGTCTATCACTGTGCAGATTAACAAGCTTCTTAACACTACAAGGAGTATTTTCATCACCCTTTTTACACATCTCATTTAGTGACAAACCAAGAACTAAAATAAGGAGTCTATGTTTCTTGAGCTGTCAATGTACAGAGACAGGACAGCAACTAAGACTTCCAAAATTGCCTAGACTGTATGAATAATCTTCTTTACTCCTTTTATTTTGCTGTATTCAATTGCCCTGGTACGATTTTCATGCACACATACTGAGAGTTTGGTAATGACATATTTCTGCTTGATTGTGTCACTGAGAGATAAAATTAGATTTTTCCCTCGTCATCTCAAGGAATTAGAAAATAAGTTCCCAACACAGACTGACTGACATGCATTTTAATCTTCATTCATCATTGACTCTTTAAGGTTAATAATTTTCTCTACTTCACCTGCCTATTTTCTCTGTGTTTCCTAAAACTCCTGAGGAGTTCTTTCTCCTTACCACTTGTGCTACTGTAGATAGGAAGAATACAGAAAAAGCTTCATTAGTTTGTCAAATAGAGTGCATAAGTGAAGCTACAGGAAAAAAAGGAAATTATTGAAACAATATTTAATCTCTGACAATGAGTTGAAGCAGCAATGAGTCTCTATAATAGACAAACATGGAAAGGTAATCAGAAAAGTTAGCGAACAATAAAATTCAGAGATGCTGACTGTGGAAGAAGCTGAGCCTAGAACTCTGAAGCTCAGTATTTTTGTTTTAGCCATAGTCCAACAGGAGAGGTTAAGACAAGTCAGTAGATATTAAGTTTAATTTGTCTATAATGCAGCTTTTATTTTTCCAAAATGCAGTTCTTTTGAATTAAAAAAAAGCAAAACCAAAAACAAACAAACAAACAAGAAAACCAAACAACCTTCAGTAAGTCAATTTTTAAAAGAAAATTTAATGCAATTGTATTTTCCATATGCTGCAAATTTTTATTTTCGTCATGTCCCACTTTTCCCCAGAAACATCAGTTATTTTTACTCAGTCTTCTTTTTGTTCCCACATAAGCTTAGTAATGAGATATGGAAAGAAAATAATACAAAAACTTCACACGAAAGTGTGCAATTAGAAGTTTTTATTAGGATTTTCAGTGAACAACAGAGCCTGAGATGGACACCAGATCCTGCTTTCAGGACACATTTGGGGATCACAAGGGTGGTCTTGTACAAAGTACATCAGGCTTTGTACAACTTTTAAAACTACTTCCAAACTGTGCAAGGGGGAAATCACATCATCAAAGGCATTCATGACTGATCCTTATGAGTGGATACAAAACTCATTCACCTGATCAGGTAAGTGTGTATAGAGATTCTTTTATCTTTTTAACTGGCTTTGGAAAAATAAAGGTTTCCTTACCTAGCAATGTTTTAGATCATTCTTTTATTCGTTTACTTTATTCTCTCCATGCCCTCTTCACTTGAGCACCCCAAGTGAATATAACCTCCTTTGCACCTATGCTATGAAACCTACTGTGAATTCCATTGATGTTGTTACAGACTGCCTAAACCATAATTTTATTTGGTGTCATACTATTCTATATATGTAGTAAGAAAAATCAAGCTACAAAAGCTCCAAAAAGTTTCTGTCTCCTTTCTTTTTAAACCTTCACTCCTTAGTTACCAACAGCACAGAAATGGTCCGAAAAGATACAAATGTGATACCCATGTTCACTGAAATAGCACCTGAACAGGACTTAAATCTGCATTATTTTAGGAGGATAGAGAAAAACAAATAATTTGTTGCATTCTTTACATTTTTCTGGCTGTCATTCAAAAATGAGCAATCTATCAATCTCACAAAACAATTTTCAAACTCATGAAAGCACTCTCATATACGTATAATGAGGAAAGGAACTGATAACATCTCAGGTTGTAAGAATGAATTTTAATAAAAACAGTATTCAAAAAATCAATCTTGATATAAAGAGCAATGTTTTTATTCCCTCAAGACATGACAAAGGTCCAAAGAACATTCAACCATTGGTTGTTGCTACAGTTTGCTTTCTCCATTGGTGTATTTTACTAATCTCAGAACTTCTATGCTTTGCTTTCCAAGATCAAGTGCTCTTACACTTCCTCTAATGCTCAGCTTGGCTTCTGGGGCTCTCTTTTGTCCTTGTTTTACTTCTTCCCTCCTCTGCAGCATCAGGGGACTAACTAGACACAGGACATTGGAGATGCAGTGCTGACACTTATGATATTGAACTTTCTCAAACATTTGACTGTTAATTCTGATTTACCAACAGAACAGCTCCAAATTTAGGTCGGGAAGAGATGTTCTGCCATCTCTGCTAGCAGAATAGACTAAAATGTCAGAAGTGGTCAATTTCTTACACTGAACTTGACATTTCAAATATCTCTCTATACAATTGCAGTCACTTGGGACACTCACAACAGCCTTGGATACCTCCTTTTTCTGTAGGAAGTACTAGCTGTGTTTTTAATATGGATTTGGAAAGTGTTCTACGGCTAAAATGCAAAGGGAAAAGCACAGATTGTTCTGAGGATCAATCTGTAAAGGTAAGTATTGGAGATACCTGCTTCATGCAGATACCGGGGGTAGTTCTGATGACACAGTTCCAGCATCTCCCCTTCTGCTGAATGTTGCTACTACTTGTAAAATATTCTATTTAAAGAGATGAAATAATCTTGTATACGAAATTTGCAAAACATTAGGTTTATGTATGGAGCTTTTGCAGTGTCGGTATTGCAAGACATTTTGCCTCAACATCATTGCCATTACAACTGATCACAAAGCCTGGGGGAAAATGAGTCACTTGATGAAAATCAGTTAATTCTTATTTAAGAAAGGGAAATTGTAAGAACCACAATTCTCCTTAACTTACAGAAGCAGAACCAATTCACCCTCCTCTAGAAACATTCTATATATTGTGTTTAATTACTTTGAGGAAAAAGTGGATGTTAAGACATCTGTTTTCTACGCTATTAGCAATGTCTTATTTCAGGACAGTTATTTAACACAACTCATAAAATAAACATTAAAAAATATGAAAATGCAACTAGAGCTATCTAGACCTCAGATGACTGAAGAAAAACAGACAAATATTCTTGGAGAACTAATTCAGGGGGTTTACTGTATCAAATCTTAATAGGATTATTAAATGCTCAACAGTCACTGTTAGACCACAGTAAAAAAAGAAAAATTAAAAGTTTTTCTTAATTTTAAGTCAAAAAGAAGAAGAAAATGCATATGCTTCTTTTTTCCACAGTAAATAGATTTTTAAGCACAGTATTGATGAGATGCTGAAGATGTTGATTCAGAAGCTTGTCTTGTACCAGTATTTAATTTGTGAACTTTACAATACTAAAACTCTGACAAAAGCCTGACATAAGGAAACAGAAGAAGTAATAGAAGTCGAAAGAGACTTTATGGACTAACTGAAACAAAAAAGAAACAAACTCAAAGTTTACTGTTTCCCTTTGGTTTTTTTTTCCCAATCAGTCAGTCAGTTGTCACAGGACTAAGAGCTGAACTTTAAAAATGTAAGACTCTTACACAGGTGTCCTTATCTAATGCAAAAAAAAAGCAGCCTATGTAAGAACTCAGGAGACCATATGAAAAAAGTAGAGAAGAAAAGAATAGGCTAGTGAGGGTAGGAATAAAGATGGACCAGACAGGTACAGGATAACCCGAGTAAGATATATAAGGTTATACAAAATAATCAGATTTTTCTAAGTATCTCTGTAATGATGTACTGTCATGTAGCACCTACATGCAGAAAAACTACACTAAATATACAGAAGCCTTTAAGTCCTACCTCAGACACTACCACAAACAGTGACACTGGAATTTTTTCAGTATTTGTCAAATGCAATTATTCCTATTCCTCTTGAAACTGAAGTATAGAAATCTAAAGAATATCCTACCAATCTATTGTAATGTGCATCAGATTTCAACTTGAAATGTCTGACATTCAATTTAACCTTTACACTTGCCTGAATTGGACAATGACTGCTGTTAGCAAGATCACATTCTGTGTTTTTCACGTCTGGGAATTCCCTTGACATCTTTATTATCCAAAACAGAAAATTTTTTTCAACTCTAAAATAAATACTGCAACAGAGACCATAAGGTTGTTTTTAAAGCCAAGAATTAATACTTTCAGAGATAAGGAAAATACACTATGATTACGTAAATCTAGATTTCATTTTTACACTTATTTTCTTCCTGTGCAAAGAAAACTAATATTTCAGCATTCTTCCATTGGAGTTTATAATCTTATAATCCACAAGTACTATAATTTCCCCAAATGCACGTTAAAGTTTAGAAAAACAGTCAAAACAATACTGTTACCAAAGTGGAAAGAGAAGAACACAGAAATGCTTTCATTCCATCTCTCCCTTGTTCTACATTTTAATGACAAAATCAGTCCAGTCTGTTATGGCATGAAGCTTCAGTTTCACCTTTGGAAAAAAGGGTTCAAAGCAACTTTAAGATGCAGAAAGAAGATATAGCTTATTTACAAAGACTTTCTTAGAGTGTTAACAGAGTTGGTTTTTGTTTCTTTCCCTTTTTTTTTTTTTTAAGTCTTCTTCATAAAAAATGCTTTTAAACTGAACATTATCAAGGAAAACATGATCCCAGGGATTGTGTGCTGGGTTTTTATTTTAATAATAAAGAGTGGAAGACAGTTTGGTAATTAAGTAGTTGGGTTTTTGTGAGGAGCATAGAAGAACAAAGGCAAAATGATGATGAATTGAACTAAACCTTGCTAATCAAAATGCTTTCATAAACAAAACAAATAGAAAAAAACAGTGATAACTATACAAATGCAGACCAGTAGCTACAGTTTTTATCCAGCAGGGTCAACTTATCTGCTGACACAAGTGTATTAATTTCAGTGAAGTTCTATTATTTTATTCTGGTCTGGTTTTTTTGGTTTTTTTTTTGGTGAAAACATAACTGTGGATTTATACCAATACCTTTACCTTACAGGTGACACTTTCACAGAAATAAACTGCATAACACAAGTTATTTTTTATATATATACCTGTCTTTCCCACTTCTTGTTATCACAGAATACTTTCCCCTGTCCAACTAATATCTCTCACTCTGTTAACAGAGTAGAAAGTTTATGTATATCGTTTACAAGCATTTTTGTCTCCTCACCACAGATCCATTACTGAATGGCACATAAATAAGATACAAACAAATAAAAGCAGATCTGCCAGCAAGGCATCATCTATCAATTGCAGACTTAGTATGATATCCATTGTGAAAATCCAGAGATAAAAAAACAGAAATACATTATGGACAGAGACAGTTTTAAAAACTTACAAAGCAGAAAAAACAAAGGACTTCAACAAACTAATGCTCCAAAAGACAATTTTTGGCTAAGGAGAAACTTGTCACTGAGAAACACTTCCTTTGCAAGTTGAGAGACATCAGAAACTATATTCAATTAATGACAGATGTTTGCTTTCTTTTTCCTTCAGTTTGGGAAATAACAACAAAGAGAAGGAATACTTTTTTTTTTGTGCGCAAAAAAGACTCTTCCTACACTGAGTTCCATACAGACACAGAATTACACAGAAAATAACTTGTTTAAACAGCTTTTTGACTAAGAGATGAAAAAATTATAACTTCTTTTAGAGATGAACAGGTTCGAGAAAAGTTACTCTGACAGATAACAAGCACTGCCTTAAAATGCAAAGCTAATGAAGTCTGGTTTCTCATGAAATCCTGTCTCATACAAACTCATTGCTATCCAGTGAGATGAGTATTCTGATTGAAACATTATCCACAGCTAAGACATGCATGGCACCTCCCTCCTGTGCTCTTTCTTTCATGCCCAAGAATAGGTTAGTTCATGCTGAAACTTTTTCATCTGAGGACAATAAAATTTTCCCTTCATCTGGCCACCTACTTGTAATAGAATTCTAGAGACTGTCTTTTTTTTGCAGCCTCTAAACCACAAATTAGACCACAACGGGCTAACAGGCACCAAGTTCACAGGCAAGAAAACTGAGGAAGGGAGGGGATGAACAGACAAATACACACTCTCAAGTACAATACAGCAGGGAAGAAACAGTCTAAGACATTCCTGGACTATGTGGAAGATAATTTTCTGACACAGTTGGTACATAAACGAAGAGGTAAGGTGCCTCACTGCTGTTTGTGAACAGAGAAGGATGATGTGAGGGTCAGAGGCCATCTGGGGCACAGGTGATCGTGAAATGATAGTTTTCAGTTCTCAGGGCAGCAAGGAAGTGGGTCGGCGGAACTGCCACCTCAGACTTCCCGAAGGCAGACTTTGGCCCGTTTAGGAGACTAGCTGACAGAGTCCCTTCGGAGGCAGTCCTGAATGGCAAAGGTTTTCAGTAAGGCTGGACATTCTTCAAGAAGATCCTAAAGGCACAGGAAGCAGGCTGTCCCCATGTGCCAAAAGAAGAATCAATGGGAAAGAAGACCAGCCTGGCTGGACAGAAAGCTTTGCTGGAACTCAATAAAAAAAGGAGATAGTAATAGTGTCTGGCAGACTTTCTTAAGAAAACAAAAATCATCAATATTCATTTTCCACCATCAAGTTACCAAGCAATTTTCTCTCTGTTACACACTTCCACTAGTTCTCTGAATCTTGACTTCCTTATTAGACAGTGGGATGTACTGAAGAGAAAAAAGAGAAAGGTTTTCTACTTTCTCTAGCTCACATTCTAGCAGTTCAGCTTTTTTCCATAGTGGAGAGAACTGGATTTAAATATCCGAAGGCATAAGAATAATCCTGCTCCCTCACAACCTGAACAGCTGGCCTGTGAACTATTGTATGTATGCTGTCTGCCATGGATGAATTTTCCAAGGAGATTCAACCTGCTCACCAATACAGTACCAGCCATACAGCATGCTCTATAAATGTCTGCTTGGTTGAGACCCTCAGTAGACTTAGGAGGAATGATTCATTTTGGTTCACTGCAATTCAGCCAACCACCACTCAAACTTATCCTTTAGAAGGTTGCAGTACTTCTGTGCTTATTCAAAAGAAAAATTTCCTGCACCTGGGATATTTCACAGAATCACAGAATATGCTGAGTCAGAAGGGACCCACGAGGATCATTGAGTCCAACCCTTAGCCCTGCACAGGACCATCCCCAAGAGTCACACCATGTGCCCAGGAGTGTTGTCCAAGCATTTCCTGAACTCTGTCAGCCTTGGTGCTGTGCCCACTGCCCTGGGGAGCCTGTTCAGTGCCCAACCACCCTCTGGGGGAAGAACTTTTTTCTAATATCCAACCTAAACCTCCCCTGACACAACTTCAGACCATTCCCTCAGGCCCTGTCTCTGGTCACCACAGAGCAGAGATCAGTGCCTGCCCCTCCTCTTCCCCTCCCAAGGAAGTTGTAACTGCAATGAGCTCTCCCCTCAGTCTCAGCTGAACAGACCAAGAGCCCTCAGCCGCTCCTCACACACCTTCCCCTCAAGGCCCTTCACCATTTTTGTTGCCCTCCTTTGGACACTCTGTAATAGCCTAATAACATTCCTATATTGTGGTGACCAAAACTGCACACAATATTCAAGGTGAAGTCATTTGTGTTAAAACTGGTTGGTCACTAGACAGCACCTCACTCAGTCTTTTGATGACCACATTTCAAAATTGGATGGAATAAAAGATAACGTACAACAAGGTCCAAAATATGTCCAGCTGATATGTCCTGAATCTATATTTTAATACTATTCTAGTAACATTCTTCTAACACAGCTTTTCAATTGTATCTTTGTAGGGCTTTAAAAAGCAGACCTCCCCCAAATAAATAAGTTTTGCATATAGCCTCAAATACCCACATTAATTATCACCCAAGTTAAAATTTTTACATCTATCACATACTCCTGGCAGCTCACAGAACAGAATAAACCCAGTAGTTTGCTATAGCATAGGGACCCAGTTCAAAGAAGCAACACAGTTTGTCAGAAGGTTTCAGGTGTGCTACATGGCAGCAGAAACCTATGGAGGCCTCTTAATGGCTCCAGCTCACTTCTCAGCTCCACTTCCCAGTTGTTTTGGCTCAGAGCAGCCTGAAGTAAACATGTAAGAAAACATTCACTGTAAGAAAACATTCCATTAGCCCATGAAACCTGTGGTTCAAGTGTGCACATCTGGCTTCTCTACCTAAATGAGATATGCAAAATATTCCTTCACTCAGTCTTCACCTTCTGGTGACAAAAAGTATGATCAGTTACTCTTCAGATGACGAGATTTAAAGGGGATGAACCACTGTGATTGCTCAACAGAACAGGACTGGTGCAAGTACAGGCTGAACAGGAAAAGGTTGTGATAAGCTCAAATGTAGTCGGCAAAAATAGTCGTAAGAAAGGCTGATATGAATATGGAAAAAATTCATCTTTGAACATACCCCAAGATGTTTTAAGTTTAAAAGGCAATGTAACATGGCGAAATCTGTCATATTTTCAAGGAGCTGAAGACATATGCCAGAATCACTATTTTAGGATGAGAAAAAAAAAAAAAAAAGAAAGAAAGATTTTTCAAATCTCAGTCTCTGAATAGCAGTAAAATATTCTGAATGAAACTAACAGTGAGTCAGTTACCTAGCATTTTAAGGTAAGAGCATAGAAGTTTGAAACATCTATAATTAACTGACGACAGGGAAACAAGACAACCTACAAAAGTGGAATAGTTTTCAAGTTTTTCTCCATATACTGAGAAATTTGACCTGACTTTCTTGAATTGGAGCAAATGTCTCCAATACTGTCCTGCTGTTCTTAGAAGATGAAGTGGAAGGACAAAGAGGAAAAATTTTCAACAAAGATAAGCAACATAAACTCCTGTTTTTTTCTTCACTGGGACTTCTTGTCAAGGCATGTTACTTCAAGACAACACCACTACAAGGAAATATATCTTTAAAATCATCTGCATTATTATCTTTATCCACTGCTAAAAAGAGACCAGTCCTCAAGCACAACTCTGTTTTCTTTATGTATAATGTAGCTCAGAACACAGAAGGTATTGACTGAAATCACATCTCAACAATAACCATAATAATAGAGCATCTGAAATTGTACAATAATTGTCCAGACTAGTCAGAGGATGGGATAGTTTTATACACAAAGTTCATACCAGTGCTCCCATTAGGGGGGTGTTTTTGCAGTTCTTTCCACACAATCTGCAATGGTATCTGTTAGAATTGGATATACTGCTTTCAGAATAGGTTCGACCCATTAGAAAGAAAACAGGAGTAAAGAAACAAAACAGAGTTCCCTAGAGCTTCCAGAAATTAAGGCCAAAAGTCAAAGGAATGCACTTTTTTCTAAATTATTGTCCTTTTCCCAGACCAGCAAATATCTTAATTCAAGTAAAACGATTTATACACAAAATAAAACCAAAAGGTTTTGTAACACACAGACCTCTCTGAATGTCATTCATTACACAACTTGCATTTACCCTGAGTCCAGGAAAAGCCAGTCAACTGGCCTTCCAAATATAGAAGAGGTCTTTGACTCCAAAAATCTCAAAAAATTCACAGCTATACTATCACATTATTCACAGCTATACTTTCATTTCTTTACAATCAATTTAAAATCAGCATGAAAATAGAATTCGAATCCTAAAGTACCAAATGTTATGTAAAAGTGGATCATTATTTAAATCACTGCTTTCGTACACTGACAGGTTTTTTCTCACCTGACCTTTTACAGAATTTACAGAATCACCTGTCATTTACAGAATCACTCAATATTGACTTAGTTACTGAAGACTTTGTTTAAAAACATAATATGCAAGTGCTCTTCCCTGAAACCAAGAAATACACCTTTTAATTATTTTTTTTAAATAATACCAGCACTAAGCTGGAACACACGCTATGATCCTTAATAGAAATATAAAAATAAGCAACAACTCATAAACAGCAATTCAAAATACTAAGATCATGTGTTATTTAGTTATCCACGGCAGTAAAAGCAAAACACTCATACCTGCACCTGGAATGATTGCCAACTTCGTTTCAACTAGGCCCATTTTAGCAGAAGAGGCTAAAAAACAGAATGTGAAGGAGTTCTTACCATAACCATAGGAGACAAAAATCTATGGAAAATACGTAATATTGTATATGACCTATAAGTTTGTTAATTTATTACATTTCCTTGAAAAAGAACAATAAATCACTATAAAAAGCATTTGTTTATAAAAATCTTCAAATAGATTCAACTGATCTGCCATTAGTAAAAGATCCAACTATTTCCATCAAGGCAAGTTCTGTACCTTATTAGTTTTCATATAGCAAGTAAGCAACTACAGGGACTTGCTTCCAAATGTAAAATACTAAAAGAAAGAGGTTGCTATTACTTAACATCTTAAAATGGGGTAGAATTCTTATCAGATTATTTGAATTCTTGAGGTGACAGAATATTCTGTAAGGTCAAATAGACCCTGAATTTCTGGCAACAGTTCAGGACAAAGTTTCCATTTACTTTCCATCAATTGGCTTTACAGTTCTGACAGCTTATTAGCTAACGGTGCCCTTTTCAAGTGTTGCTGTCACTTTTGTAACTTAATTTCTTGTGTAATGATACTCTCACTAGCAACTTTTGCTTTTTGCCTGCACCCTGTTTAGATAAAAATGAAATCTCCATCTAGAGCACTTCAAATTCATAAAAATAAATAAAATATGAAAATAATTACATAACCCTTCTGGCAATACTGATAAAATGAGGGTCATAAGAATAAAATAAACATGTAATAAAACCAATCCAACTATCAGTGATGTTTGAAATTAAACATTAGCAAGTACTTAGACAGGTTTCTGCTTAAGTCCTTTAAAACAATGGGTTATAAACAATGTCAAAAGCAAAGTAAGTTTTATAAGACTGTTGTCAACAGATGGATTAGTCAAGCCATCTGTAACACTAATAATTCTATATTCTAAAAACAGGATTCAGACCTACCTGCCACCCGTATATCACAGGCTAATGCAAGTTCTAGGCCACCACCTAAGGCTGTTCCATCTATTGCAGCAATAGTAGGTACAGGCAGATTGGCTGAAAAAGAAAGCATCAGTTAAAACCAGCCTCACAAAGAAGATCTCTGAAACACCATTTCATTACATTTCATTCAATGTACAGTCATAGTATGGGAAAAGATTGTCATCAAACCAACTGTGACGAAAAATTGATTGATCAGCAACACTTTGGAAAAAAAAATAAAATTACCCTGCCCATCACTCTGTGTCTGAATAGGTTTGCAAGCCTTTTTCTCTGGCTTTGGCTCACTTTTTTACAAAAATCCGAAAGTAAACTTCAAGAACGCAGATAGCAGAGCTAGACAAACAAAAAACAGGGGTACTTGGAAAAAGCACTTAGATAAACAGTCCCAGTTGGAAGGCAGGTGTCTCATCACGGTCACCTGCGATGCTGGCACAGCTGGAAGCTCTCTGTGCCTTAACACTCCCAGACCACCACTGGCAACAGTGGCCACCACTCTTGCCCCTTTCCTCCTGTAAAGCAGCAGCTAACAGCTCAATGGAGGTGGGAAAGTCTTCAGTCTGACAAACAGATGCACGTACTGTCAGTACACACGAGAGGCTCCAGAGGCCTGTGCAACCATGGCACGGTTTGTACGTAATTCATCATCAGTGTTCTGACACAGAACAGTCATTCAAACATTAAGCCTAAAGTACTGCCCTTCACCTTCTGCAAGTTTAAGTTCTCTTCATCCTTCTTCACCACCAACTCAAAGTTTGATAAAAAATGCATTTTCACTTGAGAAATAAAACTGGATATTACAGCTTTAATTATATTTAATATAACATTTACCACAAGCTATCAATTTTAAACTATAATCAAACAATATTTCAGTAGTACATTGTTGCTATTAAAGTTTCAAAGATAGTCAAAAGCAATTAATCAGCTGGACACTTGGGTGTGCAGCTTGTGAAAATGTTAAGCCAGCTCCTGACAGCAGTAGCTTTTTCTGCAGATGTTAAAACAATATTTTCTTTGTTTTAATGTTTCAATTACTTGAATTCAAAGACCAGTTCATTCAGTTGGAAACTGAAAGAGAAAAAAACTTCTGTCAAAATATAAATGAAAATGAAGTGTGAGAGACTTAATTCCTTTTAAAATCTAAAAGGATAATACAACCAAAGTGATTAATTTGATGTATTAATTACAAATAATATTTCCTTTTAATAGTGAACTAGCTTGTTCTTAATTTTAGAAATTTTGCCACCTAGCTTACCTTTCTCCTTTGTGACAGAGATACTTCAGATAATTTAATTTAAAAAAAATTCCAATTAAATGTTAGTGTATATGAGCACGTCAATTAGTATACAAACCTCCAGTATACAGAATATACAATTAAATGAAGGCTATTTTAGCTGTAAATTTACACACTTTTATGATTAAAAACTAATGAAATATCCAATTGTCTTTAAGAAAAGAAGAAAAACACAGCAAAGCTTTTCAATATCGTAACAGATGCTTTAAACCAAAGTCCCTTGGTTGCTGGTTTAGATCGTGATTAATAGTGATTATCTGAATCAATTTCAGTGTCAAAAGAGATTAGTGACTGTTTGCAACACCAAGCTCTTCCAGTGACTTAAAAGAGCTCAAGGTATCCATTATACTTGCCATCAGGCCAGAAGGTATAAGAGACAGAGGAATAGAAGTAAAACCTGCTCTTTCTCTATTCACTTCTTCTTAGTGATATGGAAAGGCCACTCTCATTTCCAGCAGGGCCAGGTTGCTGACAGAAACTAGTTAACCCCATCAACACAACTAATTTGCCAAACAGCCCTGCAATCTTGCTAGCTGACACACCTAGTCCTTCTCTTAGAGGAACAGGCCTTTGCCATAGGTAAATGGAAAATAATTTGCCTGAGTCATTGTTAACTGCAGCTTCCAGCAGTTACTGCCCGTATGAATGTTCCAGTTATCAGAAACTGGCAAACAGTATCTTGAGCACTATCTGCATGACTTTGCAGTACTCCAAGGCAGAATACTTTCCCTAAGATAAGCAAGTTCCAGAATTAGCTATGGTGCAATTCAAGTAGACTATTACAGGTGGAAATGAAACTTAGGAAATGAGTATTATAAACCGGCTTCGTTTCAAGAATTACAGCCGGCATTCCTATAAGGAAATAATAAAAATTAATAATTCAAGGAGAGAAAAAGCAGTTTGATAAAGTATGTTAGAATCATCACTTCCCAAGAAGTGAATTTTAAAGGATCATCTGACGTGGAAGTTGACAATGAATGAAAGGCAAAATACAAATTCTTTGTAATAGCTTGGTGCATGTCTCTCAAATGGATTGGAGAAATGAATCCTTTTAATATGTTCCTGTGAAGCATCAAAAAAAAGTAACACAGAAATAAGTTATCAATTGCTCAAGACTGTAAACTGAGTTTCTAGGCTACTAGAACTTGTAACCAAGGGCAAAGCTTCTTGGAATATTAATATTTTGTAGCACAAGAGGTATTTTACTAACTTTAATACACAACTGCCAAAACTGTTGAGCCCATAACAAAAACAGAGATCATGTTTGACAAATAATGCCCTGTAGACTTAACTGAGTTGATGCACTCAAATTTTAGGAACAATAAATTACGTAAATAGACAAGTCAACCTCCAAAATTATTCTACGTGACAACGCTCATTTGCTATGAGTGATAAAAAAAAAATAGTTAAAGCTTTGCCAAGATGCCTAGTGGTTTTATTCTTTAACATTCCACATTTTTGCCACACTTTGAATAACAAAATATAAATTTCAGGAAATTTGTGCGCTACTAATCATTATTGCTAAATTCTAGATCTGGTACAGGTTTATCAATGTGCAATCATGAGCTGCAGAGTGAAGTCAAAAAGGAATCAGATAGATAGATAGATAAAAAAGAAACAAACTAACTAAACTAAGTGTGAGTGTACAACACACAGACAAGTGTAGACCATGTATATAGACAGATTAATGTTGTTGTTAGAAGTAATTAAAAAGACTGAGTAACAAGCAGCATTAAACTTTAGTCAGAGAATTTCACTGAGCTACCACAGTATATCAAAGTGTGGAATATGAAGAACGCTAAATAATAAGATAGTTCATGAATTAATTCATAGAAGATTACTTCACACATCTATTGTATTGTAAAACATGCTGCAAATTCTGTAAAGACACTTCCATTTTGCATGCAAAACATGTCCCAAGCAAAAGCCATTCAAGACATTATACAGGTACAGTGACCAACAGGTAAATTGAAGAACTTCAATAAGAGAAACTACAGTTCGTAACATTATATACCTAAACTAAACCCATAAAAAGGTCAAACAAAAGTTAGAAAATATTATATACAGCAATATAAAGAAAGGGGCCTGTTTCCTACTCTGCACTAACTGTGAATCTTCAGCTCAGCTTCAGGAATACACTCCTGCTAAACAGATATGTCACACGTAGTTTTAGATTAGGCTGACCAGCAGCATCTTGTAGACTTGGGATACCTCCTGCTCTCCTGTGACTTTCCATTACTGAAACATATAGAATAGAGTAAGCTAAACTCTCCCACAGTTTTGCCATTGGTACAAGATGTCAAAGAAGGAGCACTCTGCAGTTAAGTACATAAAAACACATGTAATGTTTTGGAAGTAATTTCAAAGAACTACAGTTTTTCTGAAGCAGGTAATGTTGTTTCACCTTTAAGTGGCTTTCCACATGATGTCCACTGCTGGTGACTAACAAGGGATTTCCTTTCTGCTTAGAGATGATGATATGATGAACAACAGGCACATAAATACAGGCTTCAGGTCTGGAGGACTTGACCACTAAATAGTTTCTCAGATGTGTGTCACAAAGCCCACACAGCTGATTCATATTACTGCGGACACTGATATTCCCCAAATAGAAAGCAGAAGTTGCCTGGATTCTACTAACCTGAATCATATCTGACTATTTAGTTCTCTGACTAATTCATTAGGAAAGTTCTTATCAAATTACAGCTATGTAAGATAATAGCTGAGATGGAACTGAACTACACGTGATACTTTCACAGTAACTTTCAAGCAGCCTTTTTCACGATCTCACTTTCTCACTATTGACAGAAAATAAGTGGTCTGATCAACCAGGAAAAATCTACTTTCCACAGTTACTTAGGAAGAAGGAAGTAAGAAGTGCAAGAAATGAATACATAGAGTAAAACCAAAACAGCAAAAATTTATATATGAAAGTAGCCTTGCTTTTATGAACAGTATATTTTACATAACAGGCAATAAACACATTCTTTAGATGGTGTCCAAGGACTCAAAGGAAGACCTATCACCAGTACTGGTCTCTTACTGATAGTTCCTGAAACAGGCATCAGAAAAATAATACAGTTATCCAGAATTCCAGACTTCATGATTTGTGCTCCTGGTCAACCTACATGAACTTGTCCAGATTGACTAAATTAAAATACATAACACCCAGAAGACAGAGTTACTGATGCAGAATGTGTCAAATTCAAAGAGACCAACCTTCCAAGAGCATCTCCCTTGCTTGCCAAGTAAATTTATACCTGTAATATTTTCTGTTAGCAACTGTATCACATACTCATATAAAAACAAAAAAAATTCCTGAGTGAGGCACAAGATATTGTGAGATGCAGACTGTTCAAGTACCAATGAAGTATATGAGAATCACATATTTGTAGCTTGGCAGCAGTTACAATCAACCTGTAGGATAACTGTAGTATTCCTTTCCTATAGCTAGGATATAGGAGTCATCATTGAAGAACTGAAGTCCAGCAGGCATAGAACTCAGTTTCTTCTGAAGTAAAATGTTTGCGCTGTTACTGCAGCAACAGTTCATGATTCCCATGAATCAGAAAATTCCATGAAAGCCCACTCAAGCCCTAACAATGCACAAATTCTATATGGTCCCCTAGAGACAATTAACTTCTATTTTTGAAGTACTCTTTTACAGATTAGGACAAATATATTCTATTCAACTACTTTTAACAGTCAGAAGCTGGTATTTAGGAACATTCAAATGCAGCCCCATTTTAAAGCTTGCCTTTTTATGCATTTGATACAAAACACTAAAATAAAGACAGTCACCTTAACTTCCCTAGCTAATCCTGTGTTGTCCTACACCTGCATAATGTTCAAAAAAGTCCTTATTGTTCATTCCTCATCTTACTTCAGTGACCTCTGGCAATCAATCATCAGAAAGAACAGCTATTCAGACATAAATCAGAAGCTGGTTACTACCTCTGGTACCTACCAAACCAGATTCGTAAGCTTGACTTGTCTTTAATTATGAAAAGAAGAATTCTTTTTTCCTGGTACTGACTGAAAAGAAAGTAGTGAGAGTACTCTATTTGCCTCAAAAACTGTGAGTGTCCAACTAAGACAGAAGCAGCAAGAGAATTCAATTTTACATGACAGTGGAACTGAGTTCCCACAGAACCAAAAAATAGATTGTCCAACCTATTTATTTCACAGGTGCGTTTCTGATTATTTGACAAATAAGGCTTATTAGTGAACAGCTTACTAGGACAAGCAACATCGGGGTCATGTCCAGCAGCTCATTTTTCCTTCTGAATAATGGATTTTGTAGAACATAAAGAAAGGAAGATGAATTGTCTAAAAATACCCTGCATACTGTGAGTATGATATGCATTACTGGAGGAAAGTATGCCATAAATTGAAAAACAGATTAACAGTTCCACAATTCATTATCTAACTCTAGCAGACTGAGAAAGTGTGGCAAATATCTGCCTACATACATCTGCAGCACATAAGAAACCTTTAAATCACAGAATAGCTGAGGCTGGAAGAGACCTCTGGAGGTCACCTGATCCAACTCCTCTGCTCAAACAGCATCACCTTGAGCAGGCAGCTCAAGCTCATGTCCTGATGGCTTTTGAAGATCTCTAAGGAGGAAGACTCCACAAGTTCCTTGGGTAACCTGTATGAATGCTCAGTCACCCTCACCCTCAGAGTGAATAAGGACTTTGTGACGCTCAGGAAGAACGTCCTGTGTCCCAGTTTGTGCTCATGGCCTCTGGTCCTGTCACTAGACACCACCGGAGATAGCCCAGCTTCTTCTTCTGAACACCTTCCCCTTTAGACATTTCTATATTGATGAGATCACCTCCTGAGCCTTCTTTTCTCCAGGCTGAACAGCTCTAGCTTGGTCAACCTTCCCCCATAGGAGAAATGCTCCAGAGCATTCATCATCTTCATGGCCCTTCACTGGACTACCCAGTAGCTCCATCTTTGTCTTCTGCTGGGGAGCCTAGAACTGGCCACAGTACTCCAGCAGTGGCCTCACCTGCGCCGATGAGAGGGAATGGATCACCTCCCTCAACTCCCTGGCAACACTCATTGTCGGCCCAGGATACCATTGTAGTTCTTTGCCACGAGGGCACAGTGCTGTCTCATGTTAACCTGGTGTCCACAGGACTTGCACAGCTTTTCTGTGCAGCTGCTTTTCATATCATTACCCCCAGCATGTACTGGTGCATGGGGTTGTTTGCACTTTCCTTTGCTGAACCTAATGAGGTTCCTGTCAGCTTACTTCTCCACCTTGGTGAGTTCCCTCTAAATAATAGCACAACCCATTCCTTATGCTTTTATGCCAGCAGCAAACTTGCTGAGGGTACGCTGAACCCTGCACTGGCCCCTGGGATACACACTGCTGGCTAGGGGCCTCCAAGCAGACTTCATGCTGCTGATGCCCAGAGTCTGCATCTATTCATTTAGCCAATTTTCAATCCACTTCGCTGCCTGTTGACCCAGTCCATCAGTTACTTTATGAGAATCTTATAAGAGACACTGTCAAAAGCCTTACTGAAGTCAAGGCAGAAAATATCCACTGCTCTTTCCTCACCTACGAAACCAGTCATTTCTTCATAGGTTACAAGACTAGTCAAGCAAGACTTCCCTCTCTGTGATTCCATGCTGACTACACCTCACAACTTTCTGGTCCTTCATGTGCCCAGTAGTAGTTTAGTTTCCACGTTTAGTTGTTCCAGCACCTTTCCAAGGATGAACTTTATTCTACAGATAAGAAAGCTCCCCCTCCATGTTTCTTAGTACATTTATTCAAATGTAGCAACAATAATGGAGCCTTCAAGTTAATAAAAGGAATGGTCACATGCCCCCAAAATGTCTTAATAGCCAGACAGAAGAAACAGAAGTCACATCTGAAGAGTGCAAGTGTTAAAGAATTACAAATTTTAGGTTTGTTACTACAAAACAATGCACTCATTTACATGGTCATTATTTTCAGTGTATATTTCAACTGGCAATAGCTTAAACCCACATAATATTGCAAGTCTATGTCTGATTCCTACACCAACAACACTGAAAGAAAGGTTCAAGACCTGTTACTTTACAGTCTCCTTATGAACCCTATATCTGCAAGTTTTCTGGTTGCAAGTTAGAAAAGTGTTTTCAAAAGGTCACGGATGCAAATAGGAATTTTGAGTCAGCAGTAATGATTATTTAAAACCACACCCTAATTTGCATAATAACTGGGAACGGATCCTTAATTTGGCTTTAAAATAATTAAGTTCATACCTAGATATTCTTATCTTGTAAGTCAGAATAGACTTCTCTTCCACCTGGGCACTACATAGATTTTTGATCTCCCTTGGTGATGTGACTCTTCATTGTAAAAATTAAGATTTTTTTTTTCCATTAAAAAAAAAAATAAAGGACATAAACTATGCACCTTGAGTGGCAAGTAGAGGTGGACTATATGCAATTTTGATAATTGAAATATTCTTTATATTAGGAACATTATAATCACAAAATTACACTTACATATTAGATAATTTTTGTCATAGGAAATCAGAAAAATAATTGCAACACAATACTATATCTTGATTTCATCTTAAGGGACCTTTTCCTGAAGAAAAATAATAATGTTAAGATGGCATATTATCACTGGAATGTCAGTTTTGTTTCAGGCATTTACCTTACCTTGCAAAAATCTGTTATCAAGTCAGTGGCTACAACAGTTTGCTTGCATTTTCAGTTGCAACACTACCATCAAGAAAAGACCTTTCTATGGGGGGAAAAAAGCTAACAGAAACCAAAAACTTCAACAAATATTTCCATTCGTTCTGTAACACTAAGAAAACCAACCAATGAATGTAGCAAAATATGAAAGAGTCTGAGAGAGATTGTCAAACCTTCCTATAGGAAGCTGAAGGTAAAGAAGATTGGTCAAAGCATTTAATTGCTTGCAAAAGGCAAGTAATTAAATGCTGCAAAGCTTTACTTCTCATAATTGCAAAAAGAATGAAAAAGCAACTACTCGAAGTAACTTATATGTCTTAAAATATTTTTAAAAAATATATCCATCTGCAAAAACATGACCCCACAGTCTTAATTCTGAATAGGCTACGTATGCATTTGGACACACACAGCTTTTTGCCATTCATCTGCTAGAGTACAGCTGTGAAAGGCTTTTATCTACCCTCTAATTCCTGTGCTCTGGATAAGAAGCTTAATAGACTGCAACTGTTAGTAGAGTTGTTTGAACATCAGTGTCTTTGCTTTAATACCTTCAAAGTTCAGGCAGACAATCAACAGCAGTAAAGAGCTGCACAAAAAAATGCATTTTTTAATGCATTTTAAAGAAATTTTGCTTTTTAGTTAAAAAGGTTACTGTGCATAGCTTACAGTTGATTATTAAGCAAAAGATATTAATAAAGTTTTTCTTCCCTGTATTATGACAACAGCTAAAGCTCCTCACTCAATCCCATTAATTTCCCAGTTTCCTCCAGTGATTACTCACTCTTATATATGACCTAGAAAAAATATTTTTGAAAGACAAAAAAAACCAATCAAAACAACCTTAATATAGGAGTATTAGGAATATTACATTCTTATTTTTTAAAATTTTCTATTTGCTACTTTATTGTGGACAGGTAATAGAGACACTGTTTTTTACATTCTTGATAACAGAAACAGAAACTGGGAAACTAATAGGAATGAAAGAGGTGCTTTAATCAAACCATTTAGCTACAGTTTGCTATAGCCAACTCTTCCATTATTTTCCTTTTGTATTATATAAAATTATTTGTATATTTCATTCATCTTCAGTGACACACTTCAGTTTGATAAACAGATTCCTCAGTTTCTTCATATTTCCTAATGTTCCACCTTCTAGTCTCGTTCTGCCTTCAGTAAGACAATAATGAAGTAAAACCCAGGTGACAGAATCTACTTTCTGTGCAAATGACTAAAAGCTTTGGATAGAAGAAAAATTAAAATTATTTCTTGTATTTCTTACCCTTACTAAGTACATTTAAGAATTTATTACTAACACAAACAGCAGAGCACATAATCAAGCAGTGAATTTATAAAACACGGGGGATAACACCAATGTTAAATGAATTCAGTTACCTTTTTACATTCCACTTCTATGTAATTTTTTTTATTCCCTAAAGCTCACACAAAATAAAACTCAAACTACAGTCTCTACATAATATATACACACAATACATATGCACAACTATAGTCTCTAATATAATCTCTGCTAAGAAAATCAAAAGGGATATGTTTTTCTTTTTTTTTATCGTCTACTTGTCTGATTTACAGTATGAAGACAACACAAGCATCCTTGTTTGATTCAAAGCATTGCCCAGTCTAGTGCTAAATTACCTTTATTTCTAAATTAGCACAATGTATCAAATAATAGTTTCAAGCCCGCTCATTTACGGAATACTACAGAAGAAACACTCCCTAACATTTCACAGGAAGCATAATTTTTTTTTCATTAACTAGCTTGGCAATATCATCAAGCCAGTGCATACCTAGGCAAAGGGTGTGTGCAACACAAGACTAGAACATGCTACTCTGAAGTCAAAGCCTCATGCCTGGGCCAGGCAATGACATTTGGATTTCTTAGACAGAAGGACAACTTTATGCTTTCAGTACCACGCCAGGAGCGCTGCCCTTTTAATACTGATGCGTTCTAGGAGCAGAGCCAGAGACCAAGACAGGCAAAGAAAAAGAGCTAACAAACTATTCCTTCTCACTCGGGGATTGAAACATGCAATTTCAAACCTGAGCAAGGTGAGGAAAGGGTTGAGTTTTCCAGTGCATCAAACATACAAAATGTGGCTCCCTAGAGAGGGAACAGCCGCTTTGGACAGCAAGTCATACTGGAGGCCTGTTCTAACAGAGTGCAAACTGGCTGTGTTGATCTCAATAGACCATTTGAGCAAGTAGCACCCTCCTTTTGGGTACAGTTACTTTTTGTGGAAGGAAAATTAAAGAGCCATGTCCAGAACATAGCCTCTTTTCCTCATAAAGCAGCACTTGGAATTACTGCCAGTAGGAAAACTAAACTACTGCTGAGGATATGTTGATTTTTGTCAAGGCTGTACAGCAGCACCAAGGATCAAAGCAATGAATCAGCAATGCAAAGCCACCTCTGATCTTCAGATCTACACAGAAGGAAAATCAGCTTATTCTAATATTCAGGTCCTCTATTTCAGCATTTCTTTTGTAAGTTTTTAGAAGGTTATTATTGGGGGGGGGAGGGAAATGTATTAGCAATTGTGGAAGTACTGTTGTCATATAAATAGCTAATAAATATCTTAGTAGAGAAGTTTAATATTGCATTTATTGTCTCTAAAATGGTACAGAGTTTAGAATTGTGGTTTTTAATTAAAAACAATCCAGTGCAATTTGACAAAGCCCCTAATTTCCACTCTGCATGGACAGAACTGTCTGTTTGGGAAACAGGCAACACTTTGTCAACAGGTATCTTAAATTAATTCAATATTAAGAGAAGCAGTAAATCTACTATTGGAAAACAACCAAGAGCTCAGCAACACACTCAGAATGCAAGCAGTCAAGGACTGCATTAGCTATGCAGTACACTTAACCAAAAAGGCAACCACACAACACAGCAAGCGGAATACTGTGCCCTGTGCCAAAATCTCCCTTTCACGGTGTCAGCAACACAAAAACACCATGATGCCTGAGGCAGGCTGCTAAGCATGGCTCTGCTAGCTGTACATTAGTCCTTTTTCAAATCTGATAGCCGTGAAATTTCATTCAGCTTTCCAGTAAACGCCAGTTACAACCTGTATCCTTCTTCCCTACGAGAGAAATCCTCAGTTCTTACCAAAAGATTTCCAAACTAGAGTACTCTGCCTTTGATGGCCAGATCTGCCTCCAGCAAACAGATAAATTGGGTAAATGTTACATAAGGATCAGTAATCAGGCTTGGAGTGTTAATTACTAAACCAGGATTTTAAATGCCAACCAAAGCTCCACAGAAGCACCAGAAACTCAAATAGCAATATAAGGCACTGCACTGACCTCATCAATTATTATTCTTGCTTACTTTTGAGAACTCACAGTGGGAAGGTGGGGTAGTAGTTGGCAGACCAGAAAACAACTGAAATTTTTATAATTCTGATATCATTCTTGGGATTTCTGAGAGCTTGCATCCGAAACTGAACTGTAGAATGTAACACGGCACAAAGAAGAAAATTCCCAAGGATGCATGATCTTCAATAGTCAAAACTGGGACTTTTTGGAAAAGAGGGTGTTCTCCAGAAGGATGAACAAGTGCACTCTTTCAGGTAAGTTAAAAGTTTGGTAATGACTGAAAGAAGCCAGAATGACACAGAAATTGCTAAGGAAGGGTGGGGAAAAAAAAATCTATAAATATAGAGATGTATCTGCTTTGAATAAAAATAAAAGCACACAACAAAAAACACAAGTGCAAGCAACTGACCACAAGGTGCTTTCTGAGGATGATCTCATTCAAACTATGTTAAAACTAACGTTAAAACTAATCATATCTGTAAAAATTATGTATAAACAAAGTTATTGAATATCACCACTTATTGCAGTTGTATCACAACTTAGGTATCAAAATTAATCATCTACCTTTCACAAAGTACTGCAAGGTTTGTTATAATGCAACATAACCTACAGAAAACGAGTAATGTCAGTATTTTATTAAAAATTTCAATCTTAACTTAGTGCAGATCTAGGTTCCATTAGGCCATGAGTAAGGTGTTTTGTCTCCAAATGTGAAATAAAAAACAAGCTGACCACTCTTTAATCTTAGAAAGTAACCAAGAAAGTCAGTCTCCAGTTTTTATTCCCTGCTTGTGGGATTTGGGTACGTGTGCCTATGTTCTTTGGAAGAGCTTTGCTAAACAGTTAAGTTTCTCACTTATTAGAGGCTGGGGCCAAATGTCACTCTGAGTAATTACATGTATTGGCTGAGCTGAAATTTTTTCTACAGCTTCACTTTTTCTTTCTGTTGAACAAGGTGTTTTTATGGAGTAGTGTGGTTACTGCATTCAGCCCCATACATAGCCTCAGTTTGTTTTGCAACTGAAATCCCAACAGATAACATATCTACAACAATAATATCACAGCCCAGACATGGACTTAATGGGAGTCATACTATAAGAATACATATTGAAGATCTGACCCAGAATGATAGGGGTTTTTTACCCCCCAAAGCATCAAAACCAAGGCTTCTGGAAGTCAGCGTAATTTGATTAATTTAGGTAGGCCTGTCTTGCTGTGCACGGTTACAAGAGATCTATTAAGGCTTTCTCTCCTTGTTTCTTGAGGGTAAAGACAGTCTTACATCTGCAGTGAAGTGCCTCAAGGCAGAATACAGTAATGGACAAGTATTCTTACAAATTCTACTATAAAAAAAAAAAGAAAAAGAAAAATACAAAAACCCCAAACACACACAAAAAAAATACCAAACCCCAAACAACCCCCCACAATTCTGATATAATCTTAGCAAAAGCAACCACTGCTAAAAATAGAAGCTGTTTTGATTCCCCTCTCCACAACTTAAAGATCTTAAGTGCTGCAACTAATGGCTCAGTTCAGTTTTTTCAGCCCTTTTATGTGTTTATTTTTAAACCAAGTGATATTTACTGCAGTCTTACTACTTCACCCAAATTTAGCAAGAAGTTATAAATTATGCCCATATAAACAAGTGCAGTATGCTTTTAATTTCCAGAAAATTCTCTTCTGTAGCTGTATTCCAAAATGATACTTCAGCTTTTTACAAAACCACTAGCATAAGGATTTTAAATGTAATGAAACTGACAGACACTAAGGAAAGCCTAAGCATGCTAAAAAAGCTAAGTTTATGCAGTTGTTCGAGACATAATTAACCTTTAGTGTATTTTGTCTACAAAGGTAACTTAATGGTCTTCTTTCTGAAAATATAGCTAAAAAGAAGCATCTCCTTACTAGGTCACACGTCTGAATACAAATTATCAAAACATGACCTAGTTCTGAAAAGCAAAAAGTAGAATACATTTTAAATGAGATTAAAGCATTTAACTCAGATAGAAAAAGAACAAAGTAGGAGATCGGAAATATTTTTCCCTGGCTATACAACATTCTCAGTGGTAAATACTAATTTGAAAATGGTTTCTCCTCATTAACCACCTCACAACATTCTAGTTGTTCCCAGGCAGGAAAAATATCATTATCATTTTCAATATACAGATTCATTGCAGTAACCAAATGCAAATAAAATGTCCCCATAGTTCCACAAAAACTACATTCTGTAATGACAGATCACTTCTTCAGAAAAAAAAAAAGGAAAAGAGCTAAGAACCTCTGATTTGCTACAAAATTATATTCACTTCTTTTCAAAAGGATATCACACAACAAGACATCTTGTGCAGCCATCTAATCTAAAATCATAATTTTTGTTTTATATTCTCTACTAGTTCCTGGTATAGGGAATTACACACAGAGTCCCCACCTGGAGTACTACATCCAGCTCTGAGATCCCCTGCACACAAAGGGCTTGATCTGCTGGAGTGACTCCAGAGGAGGGACACCAAGTTGATTAAGGGGAGGGAGCACCTCTCCTGTGAGGAAAGGCTGGAGCATTTGGGATTTTTCATCCTGGAAAAGAGAAGTCTTTGGGGTGACCTAATTGTAGCCTTCTAATAGCTGAAGGGAACCTACATGAAAGATGGAGAGGGACTTTTTACAAGGGCATGGAGTGACAGGATAAGGGACAATGGCTTCACACTGAGAGTAGACTTACATTAGATTTTAGGAAAAAGTTCTTTACTGTGAGGGTGGTGAGGCACTGGAACAGGTTTCCCAGGGAAGATGTGGATGGCCAATTTTTGGAGGTGTTCAAGGCCAGGTTGGATGGAGCTCTGAGCAACCTGGTCCAGTGAAAGGTGTCCCTGCCCATGGCAGGACGTTGGAACAAAATGATCTTTAAGGTCCCTTCCAATCCAAACCATTCCATGGTTCTATGATTTTTTAATTGCTTTGCAAAGACCCTTCAGAAAAATGTTAGAGCTGTTCTATAACTACATCTACTGCTGTCATAATATGTTCAAAAAAACTATGCATCAAAGATGTATATACTGGGAATATATCATGTGACCTAAAAATTAAAGCTACTTATACAGTATGCATGTTTAAACATACATGATATGATAATTGACCAGTAATATTAGAAGTGATATCTCAATATTCTTCTCTAGTCCTTAAAAAATTAACTAGGAGAACCTTGTAGTGACTGTTCTGTTTATGTTTTAAAGTGGAAATGGCAAAATGGGGAGAGGGAGTAAGGAAAGGGGAAAGGGAGAAGGGGGAGAAAGAGGCAAAAACGAGAGAGGGGAGAGAGACACAGTCAACCTAAGCAAAAAGTTTTGTTACAGTATGAGACAAGGGCTATGAGGCTTCTGGTTTTCAACCAGAGACATGTCTAATTGCTACTACATCCCCACACAAACCTTCCTGTCTAGGTACTTCTAGGTCTACCCTAGTGGCCTGGGTTCTCAAATATTAATTCCACCACCTCACAATTCCAGGCTTCTTTCTTGAGAAAGAGACTAGAGATCAATGAATAAAAGCACTCACAGAGGTTTCCTGAACCTCAAGTAATTCACTGTAACCATAATGATCCAGTGTAAACCTTTCAGATAACACTGAAAATTTGCTTACATATTTAGTGGTTAAACAGTCTTACAGCAACCTTAATGAAGACGAAGACTATCAAATATTTTTCTCAAAGATTTTTTCAACTCTGAGGCAAAATAAAGCATCAAATCACTGTGAATATTTTCCATCATTCAGTGCAGAATGCTGTATTCAAATACTTCAGGCTTCAGAAATTTTCTCACTTTAAAATCCAAAAATAATTGAATTAAAAAACTCCACTTACTAATCACCGGAAAATCTTGAAACCAGTTGCCCCTATTTAAACATTAACAGCAGCTCAAAGTGTTTTCAGTAACTTCAGGCCAAGGAAGGCTGAAAAAATATTAGTGCTAAGGAAGCCTCCCAAAATTCTTACAAAATCCTGAACTGAACAATTTTTTGCTTGGCATTCCAACAGAAGGACAAACACCAGCATGATATACAACATTAGCTGCAGGAAATCAATGATCTAAAATCAATGATTCTAGGCATTTCACAGATTTTACTTATTTAAAGAGCCCTGACGGTCTACTGTCATGTCAAAGACATGACATTCATTTGAGGGCACAAGTTTCTCCATGAAGTACCTAATCAAAGACACATTCTTCAGCAGTTTGTCATTTACCTGAAAAAACATACTGGTATCCATTCATAACATTCTGCCAAACCAATATCTGACACAGTGTTCTTAAGGAAATGTATCTAAAAACATTTTCTGAGAAATTATTTATTCCTCAGAGTTTCGTGCCAAAATTTCAAGTGGCAGAATATGTTTCATACATAAATTAAATGCAGAAAATTAATTGCTTCGAACTTGGAACACTATACTTCTCTTTTCAACAGAAGATACTGGCAATACCCTGTTGAAAAACAATTATATTAAAACTGATCATCAGAGATGTAAAAATATGATTATTTGATGGTGAATTCATAATGTAGAACTTACAGAGAAACTGTACCTTAAAAACTGATACAAGCCCATTAAAATCTCAAACTATTAACAGGTTTTACTACACCAGAGCAACTGCATATTAAGCAAAATTTTAGAAGGCTTAGTAGCTAAATTTCTATCAGCAGTCGATGTTTAACATGTTTCTACAATATATTAGACCGTACTAATTATATCAACCACAAGAATTCAACAGTGAAAATTAAACTGTAAAGCACTTGGATGTCACTGAACAATCCATCCTTTACAAAAACAGAAGGGAAAATCACCTCTATTCCCGTTGAGATTTAGCCTTTCTAGCGTTCTTTAAAAAATTCCAGCTCATTTTGAAACATTATAAAAGAATAAATGCATGATGATTCATGTTTATCAACACACTCCATAATCCTTACTGAGTGCCTTCCAATTCAAGATCTGTGATGTGAAGCTAAACAGCTATGGGTATCCTACTACCTGTCAAGAATTAACCATGCATGTTTATGTTATTCCTCTGATCTAATGCTTCTCAGGTTAAAGTTACAATAACATTGTTCAAGGGAGAGGTTACTTACCCAATTCATTAATAGTTGCTCTCGCTCTTGAGACAAAAGAACTAACTTCACTTGAGTGCATTTTTGCCCTTTCTTTAAGGTCAGCACCTGTAAGTGACATTTCACACACACGTTAGCAAGCTCTATACAGTATTGTTAATGTATTTTCAAAAGTAAAATATTCCATCATTCATAGAAAATATAAATCTACTTTTAGACGAGGAGTTTAAATTGGTCACATAAATTTTCCACAGATTTCAAGGAAAGCATGACCTATTTATCCAGGAGAAAAAAAAAAACAAACAAAAAAAAAACAACAAACCAAAGACCAACCAACCAAACAAAAAGATAAATTATCATAACCAGATTTTCAAGAAGTATATTCTTCCCAGTGACATTTCTTCTTGTCATATTAAAATTGAGCATTTATGCTTATAGTTCATCTGACATACTATTTTATTTTCCCAACTGTGTCACAAAGTCTGATAAATATGTGGTTTTCATATTGTGCTCTTGTTATTCTTTTATTGGTAGATCATACAATACCTAAGGTGCATGGTTTTACATTAACAGACAGTATTTATCTAAATAAAAATCTACAGTGGACCTAGTACCATTTTTCAACTCAGTTTCAACTCATTTACTGAAATGTATTTTTGAATAAGTTACATACCATCATCATTTTTGCTCTTAAAAAATGCCACAGCTTGAAAATTTTTATCTATTTCTTTATGAATATATGAAAATTATTCTGTTTAACAAGCATACTGTAACTAGACATGTATACAAACGTTTTTAAAAATTCACACTGACATTTTCTCTCATGAGTGTGCAAAAAAAAATAACTGAGCAGTAATAATAGTAATAATAATAGCTAGATAGAGAAGCCCATCTTTCTTACAGAGGAAGAATACATAAAAGAGACAAAATCTGCATAGACACATTTATTCTCCAAAGAAGTGAAACAGTTACATGGCAACTGCACATATATTTTTTCTATTTGGTAAAAAGTAACCTATTGAGCTAGTCTCTAGGCATATGGCTAAATAAGGCAAATAACCAATGTTAAAAAAAAATAGTTTCATGTTTTTCTACCCTGAGAATCAAAATACTATCCATTCAGGAAAATGCACTGAACTCAGATTAAGTGAAGACTGTAGATTAGAATTAAGGTACACAGTCATAGGTTTCCCCTTTTACCTTTCTGGACTTAACTCATGCTAGGCCCTCCTGACCCTCTTCATCAAACATAGTTTTAGACATACTTTTATTGACAGCATTAGTTGTAACTCACAACTCTAGTCTAGCTCTGTGAAAATCAGTCTCTCTGACATTTTCTGATGGACATTCAGCTGTTGATTTACAGTACCAAGCCCAACAACTCAGCTCTACATTTGCCCTTTCTACTTCCATCATAGCAAAGCTCCTTATTTCACCAGGATTTCTGCTCTCCTTTTACCCATGTCAATAAAAAAACAATGAAGCATCAGTCCTGGCTGCAATTTGCATGTTTCCCACTAAGTAAAGTCAAGTTTAATCTACACTATAAGGCACTTTGCCAAAAAACTTCCACACAACCTTCTAGGATGTGCCCCAGCTGAAGACAGTATGACAGGACAGTTGACCAGACATACAAATATACGAGTATAAAACAGGAATTTCTATGGTCAACTCTGCACTGCAGCAAAATTGCAACTGCTACCTTGGCAATTCACAATCATTGCACAGAGAAATCTTGCCAGGAACCTGAAAAGCAAACAAAGTTTGCATCCATAATCTGGATAGAACTCTGATTCACATAAAACTGCAAGCAACTTTCACAAATGCATTTATGTATAGAGCTAAAAGGAGCTTCATGAAACTTCATGTCAAAACCTGCTTTAAAAGTTATGTCAGCAACTGCGTGAACAAAATATATCATCTATTTTTTATCAGTTAATGCCTGGTCTAGCTTCTACAACTCTGGCCAAATCATTGCCTTTATAAGAACAACACAAAACTGTGTGCTTTATTAACAAGAGAACTGTTTGGCTGTGTAATCTGACTCAAAGCTTCCACACACTGAAATCCTGCTTACTTGTCATACCCTTGAAAAGAATTATAAATAAAACATCTAGCATTACTGTTAATAAAATCTTCTGTCAATATATGATTAAGACAATTTTTAAGTTTTGATTTATTTAGACTAATGGAAAAATGGACTCAATCAAAAAACCTCAACCCTTCTAAAATAAAAAAATCAACAAACTGCAGACTTCTTCCTTCAGTTAGAATATACATTTCCTTGAAGACCATTACAGAAATCTATTAAATTTAAAAAAAAACCCTTGTGTAGGAATGGATTAATATGTACCTTCTAATTTAAAATTAATGATTTTAATTACTGTAAAGAAATATCAGATCTAAGTGCCATAACCAACTTTTGTAATCTAACATTTCCCTTTTTAAGTGTTTCTCCCTTGTAAATGCCAAGGAAGTGGAAAGAGTCCTTTCGGTAGCCCTTTTTCTATTTTAGCTCTCCAAAGCATAATAATAGTAACTGTAACTTTCTAAGGGAAGAATTTCAGTCAGAAGCCACTCCAAAAGAACACACGCCTTGGCATCCTCTGGTTCACAGGAGACAGAACTGCCACAAACTTAATAGTTTTGTTACTGTTGTAAAGATTTGACTTCTGGTCAAAGAATTATTAAGAATTCTGTGACCCAAATAGCAGAGAACTATTCAGATGTTTCTTCAAAATCTGTTCTCAAGTCAGAAGCAGAAAAGGCTAAGTTTCTGAAGCCAGCCATGAAGGGGACTGCAGATTCAACCGGAGACTTTGCTCTCTCAGCTACAGAAATCAAAGACCGCTCCTCTCACCCCAAGTTTTCTCCTTCAAAGTAGCTGAAAATAGTATTTGCTCAACTGCTGAGAGCAACAAAGCAGATAGGCTTTTCAAACCACAAAAACTCTGACACAACGAACCTCTGCAACTTTCCCATGGGCCACAGCTGAAATCTGTGGGCACGTTTGACCCAGCTGCTTCCCCCTATCCACTCCCAAACGACTCCAGGGGCTGTACTGTGGGTCTATTGCTCCCACCCACATTGAACACAGGGCTCTCTAAGCCCTTCTACCCAAGAAAGAAAGGGCAAACCTGAGCTACCAGTGAGCTGAGGCAAACTAACTGTTTCAGTTTTGATTACACACTGTAATTATGTCCCCACATCCATCCGGTTTGTACTGGAGCATGAATCATTGTTTTCTGGCACTTTCTGGCATCTCAGTGCTTCATCCCACTAATTGATTCTCATCTGCTCAGAATACTAACAAAAGCTAGTCAAAACCAACTGTGATTTTAGGAGTCATGCTCCCCAATTCTCACCTTCCTGCTCCCAGCACTTTATCAGCTCTTTTCTAAAGATTATAAAATGCCATTTTCAGATTACTAGCTGCTAGTACAGGACAAAAGAGAAGTGCCACAGTGAAAGACTACACTGTCAGTGCCATCAACCACTTCCTCCTACAGCTACATTAGGAGTTGGTCAGGTACTCTCCACTCGTGAATAAACTCCTATTGAATCAACCTAATTCACCGAAGTATCACTTCCAAATTTACACAGAAGTTCTCTCTGATAGGAGAGAACTTCCCTGCAGACTTCCAATGAACAGATCTGTTTGAAAAACACCAGTATAAACAGCAGTCTTTAGGATGTCTGCTGTACAGCAAGTACACACACTGGCCTTTCCAGATCAATTCCTGAAACTGATGTGAGGAAGACACATGCTGTTCTAAATACCACCTACACTTCTACTGAAGTTTGTCAATCCAAAAGGTAGAAATGTCTGTTCAATTTTGATCCATCACTTTCTTATTCCCCTCCTCCAACACTGGCAGAAAATAGGAAGGTTGGTTATTTTTTTTTACCTCACTTCCCCCAAATATGAAAACCCCGTCGGAATAACTCTCATTTGCATGGTTTTAAACATTACCCTACTCAAAGGTTAGTTGTTGTACACTGTCAGTTGAGAGAGTTTTCTCAGCATGTGCCTGACTTCCATTTCACAATGATGCCAGAGAAAATGTTTATTTGAGAAAGCCAAGGGCAAGCCAGCAAGATGAGCACATTGCTGTTATTCACCAGCATTTTTCCACTTGCAGGTATGTACGACAAGGATGGCTATTTAACTTAGAGAACATACCAAAGGAAACCAAGTTTTACAGTGATTACTCTGACCCCTCTTGCCTTTTTTGGATATTTTCACAAACTTTCTAAACATAATTTATATACTGTTGAAAAGCTGTGTGTTGTGTTTGAAAAATGCGTTCCAACATCTTTGTACAAGCCTCACTTTTTAAATACTGTAAATGCCTAGAAATCTTCTTGTACAGACCGTTCTATACTACTTCCAAAACACACCACAAAATCTCTAAACTAAAAAGGCACAAAATTTAAAGGTTTATATATGATACTTTAAAAAATAACTTTGTAAATAAATATTTTTCATTAAAAAATAAGTCCTTTAGTGAGTTGGCACACCAAAATTAAACAGTGAAGTTACTCTACCAAGTGTCAAAAGGTGTCCAAAGTGTCCTTTGTCTGAGACAATGGTACTACACTTTTTCTAAGAGAATTTCTCTTAATTTAGTGAGAGAAATAAGACATTTTGGCAAAAGATTTTACAGGAGTAAAATACAACCAAGAAAAGCATTTCACTAAAAGACTCAACAAAAAGACACAGTTCACAGAAAACACCCACTACAAACAATCAATATACCAGCTTTAGTAAAACACAATTCATTTAAGTTACCCACAAAAGGAGGAAAAGAGTAAAAGGAGAAAACAGATTAAAAGAGGAAAGAAAAAAGGAAGAAAGAAAGAAAGCGAGAAAGGAGAGGAAAATAGTTACCAACATCTTTTTTCTCCAAATTTCCAAGAGTTTCAGAAATAAAGCTTTTACATCCTGAAATCTATTTAGGACAACTTAACTCCTAGTTTTGAACAGTAACTGCAATACTTCATGAAACAAATATACTTATTTAGATACAGTGTCAAGTCTAACCCAAGTAAAACTTTGTTAATACAGTAACAGGCTATGAATATTATTCTATTGATATATATTTCCAGTTTATATCCATAAAATCCTTTTAAAAACCCAAAAAGCATAATTTGAATTTGATTATAACAATGTCACCATGTAGATTAATGATTTTTATTTTGCTTTCAACTAACATCTTTCCGTATGTAAAGCTATATGCTTGACAAATCACAGCACAAACAAAGTCAGTGACTACTGAAATCTCTAGCCCATGTAAAAGAAAAATGTTTTATGCTTTGCAGACAAAGTATCTTGAATACAAATTAGTTCAGTCTGCTCAAACAAGAACAGACAGAATGCATCATAACTATGGACTATCGTGGGCAACCTTCCAAAAAGTAACAAAAAAATTATCATCTGTTTGGTAGAATAATAGACTGAAGTCTAAACTGGAAGGAATCTCTAGAGAATCACCTGGTCCAACCTTCTATTGAATGCACAGCCCTAAATTAGGTTATCCAAGCCACTCTATACATCCTTGCAAATAGAGTACTTTTCTCTGATACTACCAGGCACAGGATGACCAGTTCTCTCTCCCTCCTCAGCAACCTCCAGTCCTCTAATCACCTTATGCTGGCCTGCTGAGTGCTGAGTAGAATAAGCATGTCTTGATCCGCTGATGGTTTTCTTCCTGATGCAGTCCATGACACTGTTTGCCTCCTTTACTGCCACAGTACACTACTAGCTCACGTTATGCTTGCTGTCCCCCAGAACCCACAGGCCCTTTGCAGCAGAGCTGTACCCCAGCCAGTCAGTTCCCAGCCTGTCCTGACACTGAAGTTTACTCAATTCCAGGTGCAGTTCCTATTTATCTTTGTTAAAAGTCATGCAATTTTTGTTGGTCCAGTTTTCCAGCCTGTCAACATCTCTCTGAGTGAATGGTGGCTCCTCCTTCCCACACACTTCCCTCCCCTTCTACTTTTAAGTAATCTGCAAACTCAGTGAGGGTTTGATCCTACGATTAGAACATCTACAAAGATATTGGATAGCACTGCCAGAGCCCACACTGATCCTTAAGGAACCCCACTCCAAAGACCACCTGACAGTTTGACTTTGAGCCATTAACATCACATTATCCTTTGATCTTTACAGATGAGCCAAATTCCATGGTCTGTATGTCCAGACTGTAACTTATCAACTTGTCTACAGGAGTAGTACAGGTGAACTCATCAAGTGCCTTGTTAAAGTCCAGGTAGACAGCATTCATAACTCTTCTTTCATCCACTGAACCAGTGGTTCCATCACAGAAAGCATCATGTCAGTCAGGCACAATTTATCCTTGGTAAACCTGAGCTGGTTTTTCCCAGCCACTTCCTTGTCTTTCACGTGCCTGAAAACAACTTCCGCAAACACCTGTTCCGCAACTTCCCCCAAGAAGGAAGTGAGACTGACTAGTCTGCAATTTCCCAAATTTTCGTTTTTGCAGGTGGGCAAAATATTTGCCCTTTTGCAGCCACTTCAATGACCTTTTTGAATAAGATAGGTGGTGGACCAACTCAGACACATCCAAACAGTTCCTGTTCACATGTGGGTGTCCAACTGGTACAGCTGGACTTTAATTCAGTCCTCCTCTACTGTCAGTGGTTTGCCATTTACTTTGTTGTTGCTTCTTGGCACAGAGACTTGGGACCTGACCTTTCTCAAGCAGACCAAGGCAGAGGGAAAATGGAATACTTCTTTCTACTTTTCCTATGTTGTTCATAATTAAGCTGCCAGTCCCACGCAGTAGTGGACCTACATTTTCCTTGACCTTATGCTTGGTACTAACATACCTACAGGAGTTTTTCTTGTTACTCTTGACACCTTTTGCCAGTTCAAACTCCAGCTGAGCTTCTTGCATCCTAAGCATATCTCTGCATAACTGAGTGGTTTGGAAGTCCCATTTTCCAGGTGTAAGGTGAATAAAAAACTCCTCCAAAAATATAAAAAGGATATTCAAGAGATTAAAACACAGGAATTTATTTATTTTTTTAAGAATGAAAATAAATATTCAAATCTAAATGCTTAAAAGTTACAGAACACACAAAATAAACTTATAATTTATGGAATATATTTCAATGCATTCCTAAATAATTTCAAGATTTTAGATTCAAATTGACTCTGTAATACTTATAAATCAGTTACAAATTCAGAACACTAAGAAATGAATCATCATTTCATCAAGAATCATTAATTTTAATGCAGAGGTATGACAGATCTGAAAGTTAAGAATAAAAAGTGAAAAAAATAGTACCAAAATACCTACTGAACAAAGAACAGCTAGCAACTTGCTTCTAAGGATCAGCTTCTTCTTTGAGTACTACTGAGAAGAAAGACCTTACAAAGCAGTACAACTTACTCTACATTTTCTGTTCTCTGAGACTTTATATTTAAATTTAAAATCAAACATGTGCATGTAACAGGTAAAATTTATATCAAAAGATCATTCCCTCAAAGATTAATCTCTAAGAGAACAATACATTGTTGGAAAAACATGGCTTTGTATAACACCTTTTTTTTTTTTTAAGTTTCCTTAAGGATAAATAAAAATCTGAGATTCACATTAACTTTATCTACGCTGTAGAGCACTTTGAAACTTTTCAATGAAGAAAGAATCCCACAACAGTCCCCTTTGATAAGTCCCCACAAAGTTTTATTCAAATTCTCACATCTTCTCACATTTAATTTTTCCTTTAAATTTATTTTTTAATTTGAAGTTAAACAGACATGACCACCACTTTTACGTGGCAAACACGACTTGGATCTCAACATTGTAGTGCATTTCTGTTGTGGTTTAACCCCAGCTGGCAACTAAGTACCACATAGCCACTTACTTACTCCACCTCCCATGCCTGTGGGAAGGGAAGGAGAATGAGGAAAAGGGTTAAGATCAATTTAATAATGAAAATAAAATAAGAATAATCATCATTATCATCATCACACCACCAACAACTGATACAACAAAAAAAAGAGAGTGAGAAATAAAACGCAAGAAGAAAAAACAAGTGATGCACAGTGGCTCTCCACTCGCTGACCAATGCCCAGACCACTCCCCAAAAGTGACTGGCAGCTCCCAGCCAACTCCCCCCAGCTTATATACTGGGCATGATGTTCCATGGTATGAAATATCCCCTTGGCCAGTCTGGGTCAGCTGTTTGGGCTGTGCTCCCTCCCAGCTTTTTGTGCACCTGCAAAGTCCTTGACTTAGGGTAAGCACTAGTTAGACAACAACCAAAACATCAGTGTGTGATCAACATTATTCTCATATGGAATCCAGAACACAGCACTGTACCAGCTACTAGGAAGAAAATTAACTCTGCCCAAACCAAAAAAAAAAAAACACTTTAACGATTCCAAGAAAGGTAGGAAACAACACACAGTAAAGAAGTCAGTAATATATCACGAAATATTAAGCAAGTGCTGAAAATCTTCTCATATAAAATGGAATGGAGAACTAACTCCAAAAGTTACATGTAAGTATTCAGAACTCGGTTTTCCAGATGCACAAAATTCTTAGCAAGTCAGCACACTGTAAAAATACAAAATTATTTGAAATTAATACAAATAAGGGTACCCATGCTCCCAGGCATTAGGAAGAAATTGAGTATACAATGTACTTATAAAAGTAAAACCAGTGCAGCACCACAGGACCCAGCCTAACAGTGAACAAATATACTAAGGAGCTGGCTCTGAAGTGCCAAAGAGATATAAACTAACAGACACTGGCTGAAAACACACACCTTGGTCCTACGCCTACCTACCTGGGTTATCTCTCAGCCTTTGGTGCAGTCAGTTACACATACTATGGAGATTGTGACACGCTTTTCATAATTGCCTGTTAAATAACATTTTAGCTAAGAAATTAGTTCACAACATACGCTCAGCACAAGGTTTTCCAAGCATCTTTGGTAACCTGAGAGAAAGCACGTTTCATAACTTAAGAATAACCACCTACTATCTATCATAACCATTTCCTTTGCTGAACAGCAACCAATTCTGCCACACACTTGTACAGACACAAATCTTTGCAAACACCACCTGCACCGTGTACATGCAACTGTGATAAAAAGCAAGTTGTATTCTAAATTTCAAGACAAAATGAGAAGGATGCTTGCTGTAGTCATTTTAATTGGGGGAAAAACAGTTTGGCACACAGGATGACCTGTATGTTTCCTACATACGGAAGTCATCTAAACGAATAAAACTATTTTATTTTTTTTTATGTAAGACTTATATTCCTGAAGTTCTCTAAATGTGGATATATGATTTTTGAGACAAAACTAATATTGATGTTCTTCCATATAAGGCTTACTTTCACAATTTATTAGCATGGTTTGATAACCTCACTTTTTACACACATCCCCTGTGTGTCACAGAAACATTCCTGAGAATCATCAAACTGTGAAGAACAAACAAAATGTCTGCAATTCCTATATGTCTGAGCCTGTGGCAGGATGCCAGTCCTAAACATTCCCTCTGGTAAGATGGCAGCATTACAGCTCCACCACTATATGTTATCTTATGTATCTTGCAATAATTTACACACAGATCAGCATATTTAAAGCACTAGCTGCTATATCAGTCCCCATAAACAGGATATTTCAGAAAGCACAACTTCAGAGGCACAGGGGAGTTTTGCCTTTTTTTTCTATTTCCTTTCAGCTTTTCAATTCCAAACCTTTCTGAATGGTCCAGGTGCTAATTCACACAGGTTTCCACTTCAAATCCAGGAATCCTGAATATAAATTACTAACTTCATATACAAAAGTTCTACAATCCCCTTCCAATGCCTATGCAAATTCAGACCAGATATAGATTAAAGTCAGCTGGTTCTTTTTCCATGCTGTCTGTCCAGCTCTAAATTTAGACACACCCAACAATATTCCTCCTGTTAACCTTTTCTACTGCAAAAGAAAGGCAGCATTACACCTCATATGCCTTTCCTGAATTCATCTTCACCGGAAGGGGGGGAAAAAGAATCATTATAAAGATATTAACCTCATCTCTTCAAAATAAAGTAATTTTTTTCCCAAACACCAACCAGTTTTCTTTGTGAAACTTCCATCATCCAGTCACTCTCTAGTCCCTGTCCTCTTAACAGCTTTGTCACAACAGGGTTTTATGCAGTTTCCTCCCTGAAACATGAAAGAGACCAGTTGTGTTGGGTTTGGCCAGGGTAGAGTTAATTTTCTCCACAGTGTCTAGTATGGGGTTGTGTTTTGGATTTGTGCTGAACACAGGGTTGACAATACAGGGATGTTTTTGTTATTGCTGAGCGGGGCTTACACTGAGCCAAGGCCTTTTCTGCTTCTCAAACTGCCACGCTGGGGAGGAAAGCTGGGGATGCATGGGAGGCTGGGAGGAGACACAGCCAGGACAGGTGACCCAAACTGTCCCAAGGAATATTCCAGACCAAGTGACATCCTGCTCAGTATATAAAGCTGGGAAGAAGAAGGAAGAAGCTGGGTGTTTGTCTTGCCATGTCACCATCACATTTGATAGTCTCCTATGGACTGAGATGGCTGAACTCTGCCTGCTCAGAGGAAGCAGTGAATTAATTTTTTGTTTTGCTTTGCTTGTGTGCATGGCTTTTGCTTTTCTTATTAAGCTGTCTTATCTTAACCCANCTCTTTTACTCTTCTGATTCTCCCTCTGATCCCACCTGGGAGGGAGTGAGAGAGCAGCTACATATGCTTAGTTGCCAGCTGGGGTTAAATCACAACACGAGTACTGGTGGAAATACAAGAATGGTACAGTTACCTGTTTCCAAACAGGTAAATTAAGACAATATTAATTTTGGTTCTGTGCTATGTCTCACTTCTAGTGACTTTTGTCAGGCTAACAAATCAGGACTAGCAGAAGACAGGCACAAAGGCTGTGTACATGTAACTATCATAAAAAGGCTGTGTAATTTTTGACTCTCAGACAGATACAGAAGGAGGAGAAAGTGGTGGCAGTAGTGAGTGGCTATGAACCACAAAGACAGGCCTTTAGAACAATCAAATCTTGAGAAACCTATTTGCCCCAATCTTAGAATAATACCCTATAAAACATCCCAGCTACAGGACAAGACTATGAGTTTACATCATGGTAATGCTAAATATCAGCATTTAAAAAATGTTGTGATTATTATTCAATATAGAGCATTTTCTTTTTAAACAAAAGAACCCCCACCACAAAAAAAAAAAAAAAAGTAAAGCTATTTCCTATACCACTTTGATTTCTATGTTATTTCCACAACAAGATTACAGAAGTACTTCTTTAGTCATTCTGGTAGTCTGAACAACCAACTTCCTCAAATCACATTTCGTTTTCAAATTCAACCTTCACTAAGAGAACTCTATTCAACATAACTGAATTCTTATACAGAATGGCAAAGTTCAAATAAGACAACCCTAAAAGCTGCATTTTTTACCCTATTATTTAGCTCAAGACTAATGGTGCAATCATTAATCGTGATTTCTATTTATACCTGCCATAAGAAAATCCTCTGAAGAGATCAGCGCCGGAGTTCTTGCTTTTTAAAGAAAGATCTAAAACTAATTTACTACTGAAAAAATAGTATAAATGTAGTACTGCATCTCAAGTGTATCAACTGCAATAGCTTTGCAGTGAGTCTGCTAATATCTAACTCCTATAATGACAACTGACACACAGTTTTCTATCTTCTGATTCATAAGAAGGCGTTCCTAAAACTTGCTAATGCTGAGATTCTTCATCCTTCTTCTCAAACCTTAAATGAATATTCAGACTGAACATTCTTAGTTAGTAGCATGAAGCCTTTCATCCCAAACATGAATGCACCCAAAATTTTCAGCAACCCGCTGTTTGTTCCACTTTGATTTCTAATAAGTTCAGTACTCAAAAGAAAAGACATCTTTCATAGCACTATTACAGATGACTGACTCAAATATTTTGCATATACCATATATCTGACCACTGCTTATATTTTTTTTAATGTTAAAAGGAATTGATACTGCTGGGTTTATCTATTTTGAATAGCAGTAAGTACAAAAATAGTTAACTAACAGCACACCCAGTTTTATGAGCTGTAAATAGAAAAAGAGGAAGTGTGTTATGTGGTAAAAAAGAGAAAGTCAGAATTTCTTCCAAAGAAGTCCTGAAGCCAGTATTCAGGCATAAATCCTATTAAAAAAAGGAGGAGTTCTTCCTGAGAAAAAACACAGATTGAACTGTTACATTACCTGGATGCAGACAAAGGCTTGGGTGAAAGCCTTTTTCTTCTTTCTTCACTACCCTTAGTTCAATCCCTTAATCTTGAAGGCATCATCCAGTATCTCTGTGGCAGCCTTAACCGCATTGGTGTATTAGCTGGAAACTTCCAGCAGGTCAAGACTCAGTGACGCTGGATTCTGTGCAGCTATGCAGCAAGTGATATTTTCAATGGAACATTTAAAGAAGCAGGTAAACAGTACATACGGTATATGAAAATATAAAATCATCTTGTGAAGGATATCTGCAAAAATCATCATGTTCTGCTGCCTCCCAATTACAAGATGATAATTTTTGATGCACACATCAGATCACAAACAAAGCTGAGGAAAGACTTGAAGTAATGACCTTAGAAAGACTGCATGAGGTGAAAACTGAGTTTGACTAGAAACCTTTTCAAGCTATAGCTTGATTTTTGTGGGAAAACTCAAACTGGAGAAGAAAAGTCTTCTAGGTTAAAGGTTAAAGACATAGAGCTCGGCTTTGGCAACTCAAAGTCTACTCAGAAAGCATAAATCTTGAACTGAAAAAAAAAAAAAAGCATTAAAACGGCTGGCATTGCTGCACAAACATCTCTAGCTCATATTAACAGTGGGACAGCACTCAAGGCCAAAGTCTTGCCATTCTACACAGTACTGTGTGAAAGTAACAACTAGTATGTGAGCCATGAGTAGGAACATCTCTTAATTATCCTTTGTTCACACAAAAGTCAGACATGAAACCAGCAGCTGCAATTCTATTTCTCACAACTCACAAGTAGTACTTCCCCTTATCCCCTGTGTCCCCAAAGGCTTCAAACTGACTCAGAAAAATAAATCAGAGTGCTTTCAAACAGCAAAATTTCCCATCCACTGAAAGTATTTTGAGCACCAATATTGCAAATTCAATTCTATTTTCTAAGGACTTGTTATTTTAAAATACTTCAGAGATATTTGATCTCTTCTATTTTTAAAAGACCATCCAAGAGACTTGTCAGCAAACTACTTCAGAGAAGAAAAGAAAAAAAAGGAAAGGAGATACAACACTGGAGTATTACCTGCTATCTAGAGGGCTTAAAAAATTATACAGATTGGTGATACTTGTGCCCAGAGCTCAATCACTTAAAAACCATGTCCATCCACATGCATTCAGTAAGTTCCAGCTGGTGACAGGAATTCCACAAAGAATTGGTAAAATACCAACAAAATACTATTTTAGATCTAATTTTTTTATATCCTACAAAACCCTGATGTTTCACTATTAATATAAACTTTCTACATTACATTGGAATTTTGCTGAGGGACAGTGCAGACAACTAACTACCTACCTGCAACTTTTTATCATTAAATAATTCGGAGGGGATTGTATTTTGTTAAAACAGGCAGGATCTGACTAAAGGTCACAGAATTTCTTTTACTTATTGGAAGTTTTTCTTCATATTTGAATCAATTAGCATATATATATATATGTATATATATAGTTGCATTTTGCCCAATTCTATGCCATTTATAAAAGCAAGTATGAAACTAACTGTTAAAACTGTCTTAAGATGAAAATGCCACAGATTCAGATATGTCTAAATACCTCTGCTACACGATCATTTTATTTATTCTTTTCAAGAGCAAGTGGAAAAGAATTCTTTACCATGCAATAACTATTTTTTCCATGTGTTGCGCACATGTATTCTATTTCCAGGACACGTTACCACCAAGCGCATGAGATCAAATTATTTTTGCCAGCAGGTTTTCTCAGCCAAGGATATAAATGGCAAAGCAGGCTCAGTTCCCTCGCCAATAAAGAAATCAGGTGCCATAGGCACTTGGTACACCAAAGTAAAGGGTTATTTAACTCACACAGTGTACGATGACAACCCGCCTCAGAGAACTGTGAAAAAGCCAGCATCATTTCTTCACAAAGCAACAACAGACATGACACGAGTATTTCAAATGGAAGTGACTACTCAATTTGACTTATTACTTATGGAAGAGATCTGGACCTTAAGAGACTGCAGTGGGAAAGTCAAATGTTCATAACAGAGGTTAAAAATAATTAAGTTCTTCATCTAGGAACAAAGGCATTTACCAGCAATGTCCTGGGTGGCAAAGGCCTAACCAAAAGTTATCCTTATCAATTTAGTTTGATCAGGGCTAATCAATAATCTGTATCTTTCTGTTAAAGTGATCTTCATATGGTTTTAGTCACTTTAAAACCACAAAGTTTTAAACCATTTTATACAGAGCACAAGATGAGTGAGTTCAATTTCTGACAAAAAAAGCATCCATGTGCATGCCCTGAAACTGCAGCACAAGCTCTAGCCAACACCTGAAAATAAGCTTGCAGATTTTAGGACGGTGTAAGAGAGTCTGTGACAGACTTGGAGTTTATACATAATCAAGATGCAATTGCTTTCTTTTAACTAGGATCTGAAGATGATGAAAAGAGTGAATTAAAATAGCTATTCTCCACCACAATCATGTTAAAGTGGGTCTGGTATCACACAGTCATAGCATCATTTAGGCTGAAAAAGATCTCCAAGATCATCGAGTCTGATTGTTCACCTAACACAGCCATGTCCACCACTAAACCATGTCCCAAGTGCCACATCTACACAGCTTTTAAACACCTCCAGGGATCCTGCTGGATTCAATCAAATTGCTGAACACCCCTAATAACCTGTTACAATCACCAAAGCACAAACAACTTGATACTAAAAAAAGACAGAACTCTATCCAATAAGTCCTATATGTTTTCTGGGCAATAAATAAAATTCTATTTCAAAATATGCAAAGTTGTCTTCGGAATCTAAAATCATATTTATTACAGAGATGTGCAAGTAGCTTGGAAAAATAAAGTTCCTGAATTGTCTTAATGTCAGTTAGGATACTAACCCAGCTTTCAAGAGATCTCCCCAAAAAAATAAAAATAAAAATTTAAATGCATAGAGAGAACTGTTTCTCCATCCCCAATGGGGAGACTTGAAATGAAAGGCTTAAAGCAAAAACACTTTGCCGATATAGGCCTATAAAGAAACACAGCCAAACAACATTTTGTAATTTAGGAATACCTCTCAAACTCATAATCTAATACCTAATACTGTAAGGTGCTGAAAATTCCAGACTCCAGGATAAACCTGCAACTGTTCACATGTAAAGCAGCGTGAATAACAATCCCCATAAATCATCTCCCAAAGTTTGTGCAAACTGCTAACCATGAAAGGCTAGAAGTACAGAAAGATTATTTTTTGAAAACCTGTGTTTCTACCTGAAGAGTCCTGAAGGTACTTTTGGATTAAAAGTAATTCAGGAGCACCTCCCTAAATGCCAAGTTCTTAGCTGAGAGTTCACCACTGCACTTTGAAAATAGAACAGGAATAAAGAATAACCCTCTAGGCCTGCAACACCTGCTGGAACAGGCTTGAAGTGACTTCAAGTATCCCTCTAGAAAAACTAAAAAGGAGTAGGGTAACATTAAAGTAATGTTGGTATTCATTACCTTACAGGACATTTTTGGAACTAACCCACCTAATGACTACAGATTTCATTTTTGATGTCACACAAAACCACAGTTCTGTACTGCAAAACCACAGTTTTGACACAGGATGGCAGATAAGCCCCCACTCAGCTGCTTTCTCACTCTGCACCAGCAGGATGGACAAGACAAAAGGAACAGCAAAAGCAAGGTGGAGGCAGGGGGAGAGGGATGAATGGCTGTGTGGAAAAATCACCTTGCAGGTTGAGATGAAGACAGTTTAATAAGTATGGGAGGAAAAAGAAGAAAGCAAAGGATGCAAAAACAATCATTCACCACCAGCAGACCAATGCCTCTCCAGCCCTAAGCAAGGTCTACTTTGGAAAAACAACTACCCCGTTTTACTGCTGAGTATGATGTCATGAGTCGTGGAATACTCCCTTTTGCAATTCCAGCTGGCTGTGCCAGCTGTGTACCCTCCCAGCCTCTTGCCAACCCTCAGCTGACTCACTGGCACAGTGAGAAGCAGAGGGGACCTCAATGTTGTCCAAGCACTGCTCAGTGACAACTAAAACACTGGTGTCTTTCCACCACTGTTTTGTTCACCAATCTATAACACAGCACCATATGGGCTGCTATACGGAAAATGAACTCTGCCCCAGCCATGCCCAGTAAAAGTTATAAAGACCACTAGTACTTAAGGCATTTGTTAACGCATACGTCAACCACAAGCAAAACAACCCAAATAATTCAAAGTACCTACAGAGAGGTACAGAAAGATGATACATACAAGGATAACAGAAGACTCAGCTGAACTGCCCTGTGGCTTCAAAGAGCCAAAAGATACCAGTGATGACTGCACAGATATTCCTGTAGCTTGAAATACTAAATCAAAACTCAACTAGCTTTAATACACCTGCAGGAATCAATAGAGCCTATATCTTGCTTGAAGATGACAAATTATGCCACATTAAGGACATGCCCTAACAGGAGAATCTCAAGCATACCAAGACAACTTTATTCACTTTCACAGAAATAAAACTGTTCAGTTACAGCATCCAACCCACTAGTCTACCCTACCAAATCAAAGACTTTAGCAGCACTGAACCCCGCAGTCCTCACACTTTGATCCAGGCACCAGAAGCGGTCCAGTGACGGTTATGCAAGTTTCCAGTTAAGTCCTTTTTTATGACAGTCAAGTTCATCTAACGTGCAGGGTATTAGAGAAATTTCTTACACGGTGTCATGTGCGCCAACAGTCATCTAACTTCACGTTTCAGTGATACAGGATAAAAAAGGGGAAAAACAAAAAAGTGTGCAGCATTTCAGTGAGTAGCTATATGTGAAATTCAGCACTACTCTGAAGCAGTCCTAAGCAGTGCCACAAGGACTATATTCCAAAAGTCAAATCCAACTGTAACACGCATATGAAATGCAGGAATTCATCTACCCATGTAACCTAGAAAACGTGGGTTTGGATAAACGTGATAGAAATACTATAGAACAATTTTTTTTAAATCAAAATTAAACACATTGCAGTTGCACTACATACATAACATAGCCATTAAAGATGCATTTCCAAGCAACAAAAGCTGCAATAAGCTAGTGACATCACCAAAGACATCTGTGGACCAAACCCTTGAGAAGCATATTAAAAAAGAAGACAAATACAGAGCAAAACTATTTCTGATTATGCTCTAAATATTGAAATAATTTTTTTAATATATTTTATATCCAGAAAGCAGAGTCTCTTTATAGGAGCAAATGGGAAAACAAGTTGTCCAACTACCTAGGAACATTAGCTGCCAAGGAGTTTTCCCAGTATAAAATGTTCTGTATCCATCTGGTATCTTTTCCATTTTAATTTAGTCTATTCTGGTAAAATCCACCTCAGAGAAGTCTTTACTATTTGCAAGTTTATTATAGCACTCTAAGTAAGGGCTGTGTGTATGTTTCTCTATTCAAGCATTCCTCTATTCAAGGTATTCAAGCAAGGTGCCTTTCACTGCTTCCTAATCATCTTGACAAGATGTCACTTTCATTTAAATTCTGCTCTGTGCTGAAGGTCCTTCTCCCCAGCTCCTGCCTGTGTCGAGTTTGCACACCAAATCACTACAAATTTCTACTCAGGAAACTTCTGTATCACTTCTGTAACAATCCAAAAGATCTTGAGCACTGTGTCAGATTCAAGCATCTCACAAAACTGCAGAAGTTCTCCAGCCGTTCGGGATCATATTTGACTCCCTTATTTGTAAGCTATACAGTTATATTTATTCTCATGAATTAAATGACTTCCAGTCATTTGGGTATAAAAGTCTCAGCTCTAAAGTTAGGCTCCAACTCTCTATTTTCCATTAAAAAAATAAGCTGCATTTCCAAAATTTTTACTCGGGTTACTATAAACAAGATGTAGGAGGGGAACTCAAAAACGGCCAAGTGTTTCCTTCAGAAATTTGTCTCCCTAGTTTTTCCATACAGCTACTCAAAAGAGAGGACACCCTGAGAACTACTCTGACTGCCAGACAGAATTGAAACAAGTAAATTTCTCTTATCACCAGTATATTTATGCTTTGTGACTACTCCTCCAGAACATAACAAATTATTTTATACCTAATATTTCAATGTAATAATTTTAAGTATTCAATTTGATCAATTTTTTTCCATGCTTTTGTATTTTTTAATGGCTCTGGGAAAGTCATTCCTGTTTCCTGTTACCCTCCTCAGGATAAACTAAAGAACTAATCAAATGCCACTCCCTCTGAAATATATCTTTTACCTAGAATTTAATATTTTTAATATTTTAGGTGGCTTTCACTGGAAGAAATATTTTCAGAAAATATTGCATTGTGTGCATTTGCTGTAATGGACTAAAAGCCTAAGACATTAAACTATCAGAACGGAACAAGTTTTTAAAAAATATATTATTTTTATGAGCAAGTAAAACTTACCATAACCTCACTATGTTCTCCAGTATCCAAAGATGCACTGCTTTTATACTTCCCAGCACACTTAAACCAGATGGAGGACACCAAGTATAGTATAGCCCTCTGTTGCTCAAAATTAGTTCTAAAGACAGAAAAACATCACATAAAGTAACCCCACACTTCAAGTGACTGAAGAAGGTGCTGTAGTTCCACGTGAATGTCCAGCCTTTGGTAAGTATTATACTAGCAAAGTCACCGTGCACAAAAATGTTGATTCTGTTTGGCAAGGCTCACCACATAACTAGAGGACCAACTCAGACAGATTTGGGTCTTTTTAGTAAATCTTAAGTAATACCATGGATCACAAGTTCAAAGACGGCTTCAATTCTACTGGGGAAGGAGAAAGAAGAATGCTCATATTATTGAAATAAATACATTTCCATTTCTTAACCAGATACCACGAGCCAGGCAAGAGAAGGAATGGACAGATGTTCTGTTTCATCAGGTTGAAAAAGAAAATATCAAAATTATGTCAATCAAGGGAAAATACTGCTAAAAAGATGATTCCCTAGCTGGATTTCATAATTTATTTTTCATTAATGGTCTGATCTTAAATTTTATATTTATTTTGTGCTCACAAATCACAGTTAGCTCTGGTCTACAGCTCATTCAAGACCAAAAAAGGAAGAAAAATTGCATGGATATATCCACAACTAGCATCCCCAGATGAATACACCCAATTACCAGAAACTTTTCTTTTTTTTTTTAAGTTTTATGCTATGGCAATATTAGCTATGAATAACGTTGTCTCTACTTCCACTAGATCCTAAGAAAAACTCTGACACAGGAGACGAGTCCACGGTGACTGAAAGTACTTTCAATTCAAATTGTTTTCATTCAGTGGAAGAATGGAGTCCCTCTGAGACAGAAATTTAATATTTTTATAAATTGCTCCTGGTACTAAAGGAGTAACTAACCTAAAGATGTCATTAGAGAACTTCAAAACTAGAGAAGGACACACAACATTTCTTAGACAAGGCTTTAGAGCACACAGTGTCACAAAAGAGAGACATCTAAACAGATGTCAAGCCTGATGAAAAGAGTCCTGCATCTTATGTAAGGGATGGAAAAAAGAACAAAGCAGCTACAGACATAGTCTCTTCAGATGGAGTTATTCCACTTCAGCTTCTGCACAGTACTTATTACACAGTACTGGTCACTACTCACTCATCTGGAGAGAAAGATTCCTCATTACTTTTATTTTAGCCCTATTTTTACACAAGTTTCTCTTGAGACTGTATATAACCAGTCCACCCTCAATTTCATAGTTCCTCAAGAGTAAAGAATAAGTTGCCTCGGTCTTATTTTGGAAAACCCATAACAACTGTGTTAACTTAGGCCATCTGTCAAGTGCCCATAAAACCATCTTGCCCCTACTCTTCCTTCTCTGTTGGCTTAACTTTACTACTAACTCCTCCACCTCTCCCCACTGCTGCGCCTCACAATGGGGATTGGGAATGGGGCTTGCAGTAAGACCAAAACACTTGCTCCTCAGAGGGCTCTTGTCTGCTCCACAGTGGGTCCTCCATGAGCTCCAGGGGAACAACCTGCTTTGCCATGATCTTCTCCTTGGGCTGCAGGGGAATCCCTGCTTTGGCACTTGGAGCACCTTCTCCCCTTCCTTCCTTCCCACTGATCTCGGTGTCTTCAGGGCTGTTCCCTCACATTTTTTTCTCATTTCTCTCTCATGGCTCCTGCACATGGTTCTCTACCATTTCTAACTATGTTATCACAGAGGTGTCACCAGCATCACTTACAGACTCAGCTTTGGACAGTCATGGGTCTGTTTTGGAACTGGCTGCAGCTCACTATGTCCAGTACCAAGACAGCTCCTGGTCTCTTCTGAGAGAGGTCCATGTGAACTCAATACACTGGTTTAAAAACGATTCCCTACTAGAGAATAACTTTCAGAAAGCTGAAAAAATGAAAAACAAATTCTATAGTTAGCTCAAGCAAGCCACTGAAATGACCAATGAGAAGGCAAGTGATTCTTAGCTTAAAGTTTCACAGCAGGTTAGATGCTGATTTAAGGACTGCACTATTGAGAACATTCCCACCTAACTTCCAATCCCATTCCTTGTGTCTGCCTCCTCAACAGGAACAGATCAGTCTTTTGGAGATTAAAAAAATAAACACAGTAAATTAAATTCTCTTATTCTTAGTGAAAAACTTCCTGGAAACCTCCCACTTGTATTTTTTCTGCAGCTAAAGGATGTAAGCATATTTTTTTATTTTTGAAGCATAACTTAGCACGCAGCTATTTACTGTGCCACCATTTGCTGCCTTAGCTAAAAGCGATTTTTATTTGCTAATTTCCCAGTAGCTCGTTTTCCAAGGTAACCACACGGTTAAGGTAAACTTATGCAAAATAATATGGATGACATAGCATGTTGAACCCTTCTGAACTACATTCCAATATCAGAATCATGTAAGTGATCAATTAGGTACATAGCAGCTCTGCCATACTGAGGGCTGAGAACAAGTTTTTGTTTAAGATTGACTTTTCTAGCTCTCATTCCAATTTCATCTGAAATTCAGTATGCGTTGTCAGCGTAGAAGGTGGAGGAGCATTTGGAGTTAACTGACTGAGGTACTTTCAAAAGAAAGACATTTAAAACAGCTTTTCTTATTGGGATTTTTTTTCTGTATAGACCTGGGGATTAAACCACAATCCTAACTGCACTCTTTATTGGCCCAGCTGTTCAACATGTCCTCTAGAAAATCATGACAACAATTTGTTCTTTCAGAGAAACAACGACAAAATTAAGAAGTACAATAAATGATGTCAGACAAATGCAATCTGTAGGATCCAAACCTAACAGATTACTATGCACACACACACAGGACAGAGCTGACACACGGCTGACCAACCTGCTGCATTTCATGTAAGTGATGCTGCCCCAGGGGAAATGCAGCCGTCATTGAGCCTAACAGTCTGCAAGCAGATAGCACCAGTTTGAATCTCAACATTGGTGCAAGCCTGGAATGAAAAACAGAGGGAAAAAACCTAGCTACAGACTACATATGAAGGCATTTATTCTGGGGAATGAAACGTATGTACAGCAACAAAAATATTCAGGAGACACTAAAACATTTTCATGCGTGACCTAAATCCTCAAAAGGGAACAACGAAGTAATACACAAACTCTCTTAGCGTGTGTGCAGGAGCTGGGATCTGGAGGACAAAATACGCTCAGGGAAAATTTATACTCTCTCCTTGCCTATTTAACAGAGACTGCAGGGCAAAAGGAGACTACACCCACAGTAATACCTCCCTACTACTCCTGCTAGTTCTACAAAAATAAGAGTAGGTCAAGTATTTGAGAGCTATAATGGAATTCCTCTCCTTCTTCACTTCAAAACCTCATAAACAAAGAAGTCTTCAAGGATCTGCCCTAACAGGCTTATCTGCTTCATAAACTTCTGCCAGGAAAACTACACCAGCTGGAGGTGGCAGCCGGGAACTAGACACCATACAGCCAATTCAGCCTTGCTGGAAACATAATTCTGATGCAGACAATTTATGCCAACAGGAGAAGCATTTGGGTTGGCTTTACTAACACCACAGACTAAAATGATGAATTTTTGCTGGCAGAAAGATTACTCCTGCTTTTCTAAGAGAGGGCTTTATTGGCCAAGCTGAAGGAACTTTTAGGTTAAGTGGTTTTAAGAGCTCTAATACACAAATTTTTCAAATTGTCTTGAAAACCTCTTACAACAACAACAAAAAAGTTCACTGTCTATATTCTGATATGTCTCAAAGATTTCTGAAATAAGGTCACCAAAGAACAACATTTTTTCAAATATGCCAAGTCAAAACTGCCTCAAAGCTCGCTCCCTTTTTGTGCACACATACACAAAGCAAATAACGCTTCAATCTCACAACCTCTACTTCAGTTAGTCCAGTTAACTTTGAAAAAACAATACAGAAGAGAGTGCCCTTAACACCTGTAGTCCAAAGACAGTCACCACAAAAATCTCAAGAAGTTACTAGTTCTTGTCCCAGAAAGCTCTGCCATACAAAAGGAAATCCAGAAGTAGTGTGTTCTTCTAGGGAATCACAGCATTTCATTCTTCTCCTTTATGAGGTGGCAACACTTTTTTGCATATCAACAGAGGGTGGATGCAGAGAAACTGACAATAACTCACATATGGACTATCAGGAAAGAAACAGTCTCTGACTGTTTGGGACAGCAAGAGTTAAGCAACTGTCCTGCTTGGCCAGTTGAAAACAGTAGCAAAGGGTTTTATTTATTAGCATGAGCTGTAAACTGAACCAATGGACTATGGGCCTGGGAACAAACAAGTGAGGAATACATTTTTTTTAACACATATGCAAGCACCTTCTTGACAGGACACGAAAAGAGGGCTGGAGGAACATGACAATCCTAAGGGAAACTATTTTTGCACAAAGAACAGCAAGTGAAGGTGGAAGGAAAAGAATATAATAGTAGTCTGTTTCTTTAATCACTGCAACCATCAACAGTAAAACTGTTTAAAAAGAAAAGAATGTTAACTGATCTCAAACATCCATAGTTTTCAATTGCAAAATATAGCATAATCCCCATTTCATGTCACTAACACTGACAAGAGTGAGAGAGACAGGGGAAAAAAATATGAAGGAAAGCAGCAGGCTTTAGCCTGCCAAAACATTTCCAAATGTAAAATTCTATAAAAACTAGAAGTTCTACAAATATTATTTTGCCTTTTATTCAAAGCCTTGGGAAATCAAAAGCAATAAAAATTGAGGTGCCATATTAGGTTGTTCAAGTCTTCAGACTAAAGCCATTATCAAACACTGAAAACCAAGGAAAGCAGCTCTTGGACAACGTATTTTAGTTGTACCTTCTCACAGACCTCATGTTGTTAAAATCAGAAGAAGCTGTAAGACTGTCTCCAGAATGACCCTGCTGGAGCAGAGAGCTTGAACCAGATGACCACCCTGTAGTCCCTTCCAACCTGACCCATTCTGTGATTCTGTGAATACACTGCCACTCCAAAATTAGGTTTTGCATCAACTTCTGGATACTCCCTCCTCCCTTCCTCTCAGTACCATGTGTCCCAACAATATTACATACGCACACTTCCAGAAATTTTTTGCAGGTGAAAAATCCTGAAAATCTGCTCACATAAAGTCCCTAAGCAACACCACTATATGTTAAAATTACATTAATAATGAAAAATGAAGCTATTCAAACTGTCTATGTAAATGTAATTCAGCCCCTTCTGTGAACACAGCACAGCCCATGATCACTTTACCCATGGGACACCTGCCTTATTTCACACACAAGACTGTGCCTTCCTCAAGAATGGAACACCGACAGGAAATAAAAGGACTCTTGCACAGACTCACCTGCTTTGGCTGCAGAACTGGGCACGTACACAGGCCAGGACTAGTCATACATGTTCACTCCAGAAAGGGCAATACTTTACTTATTTGGTTTCAGACAAAGAAAGCAGCCAAGAAGTGACTCGGAGCCAGAGCACTTCTAATGGAAGAACAACAAGCCCTCATAGGCATTGTCTGCTCATAGACATAAGACATCCTTAACCCAAGCAATTCTTTGACTTCTAGGTGTCCCTTTTGATCAGTGCTAGAGCATTAACGAGGAACTTTCTGCGCCCACAGATGTATGGAGTATAAAACAGGAGATACAGAGAAAGCAGTAGTAAAAGATTCAAAGTGAATTGTTATACAGAAAAGAAAGGATGTGATTTCTGGCACACATCTACATTCTTTTATACAATTCCTTTTTTTTTCCCCCTCCCATTTCACCATGTGAAAATTCCATAATTTGGAATCATACCCAAATCCCGATCAGTCACCAACACAGTTTAAATCTTTTAACCATCCACAGTGTTATTTTGTGAAAAACAGTTGGATGTCATTTTTTGTGGACTAAGCCTTAGAAGGAAATAAGACACTTGGCCTGTGGCTTTCACAGATTTTTGTTGATAGTTGAAGAATGGCAAGATTTAATGATCTTGGACTTCTCTTCACACATAAAAGGGAACTACATTCTAGGACAAAGTTTCTCAATATGCGGTCTGTAAAACATCAGATGGTGGTCCAAAAAATCATCACAAAAATGTATTTTTAAAAACATACATTCCCATACATGCAAGCAAGAAAACATAATTGAGGAAAAAAATAAAACAAACATTCCAGCCTAACTGAACTACAATGCCTAAGAAAATGTGATCCTTGCATTTTTTTAAGGAAATTAAGTGTTCTTGAAACAACACATTCTCCTTTAACATTTAAGTTTGAAAACACTTACTTCTGTTCTACTGAATTTCCTTAGTAAGTCCCCTCCAGAAAATGCCTTCTTACATCCAGAGTTTCCCCCTTCATCCTACTTCCCTAAGCTGTTACCTGTTTTTTCCACATCCCACTACACTTTCTCAGTTTTCATTCTCTGTAGAGACACCCCTTAAAGTCATCTACTGAAGGAAGCCATCCATCCACTGAGCTCTTTCTGACTCTTTTCATTGACAAACTCTGCCTCAGGTATTCTGGTTCACCCTGAATTTCAGTTACCACTGTTGGAATATCCTTTATTTCAATGGTTCAGCTGCCAGAATCTGCTTTTTTAGGATCCTTGTTTTACCCATCACTTTTTTAAAATTACAGACACCTAGTCTACTCCCTGGATTAAGATCCAGATATAGCTATCCAGCCCTTGTCTTTCACAGTCTTCTTTTCAGGGCTAATTTTCCTTCCTAATGTCCAACAAAAACATCCTTGATCTTGTCTACTGTCAGTTGTATATACACACTTTGAGTTGCCTCTTTTTTCTCTAAGCCAGACAAACAAGCAACAATGACTATGCTAAATCTTGATACCAAAACAGCTCTGAATAGTCAGCCAACAAAGAATACTGGAGAAGCACTTGGAGCTTATAAATACAATATTAATAGCATACCTGAGATACTCTCCCTCAAAATCAGTATTACTGCTCTCCTATTTCCTGTATAACACTATCATAAAATTCAAGAATGTTAAATAAAAAAATGGTTTAAAAAACCCAACAGCTGGCAACAAATGCCAACTAACAGCCACCTTTTGATTTGAAGTACATAGCGCCTAACCTGAAATCCCATTTGCATGTGTTGCTCTGATGCTACACTCTTCATCAGTTTAAAAACTACAGTTTTAAAACCCTTTTTCCTGACATTACTAGTAACTGATTTTTAAAACTTTTTGTTTAACACAAGATATAACCTTTAAATTAAATACCCTGATTAATACATACACATTAACATAATTACATGTATTACTAAATATTTGATTATTCTGCCTTTTCAAGACAATTCTTTTCACAAGTCTTGTAAGTGACAAACTGTATCTGCATGAAAACAGACCTATTAAAAGCAATGAGAAATTTTAAACTCAACTAAAAGAGCTTAGGCAGGTACATATGCAAAAAATTGAAAAAACTATTTTGTATTTAAAACTGAAATAACTATGCTGTGTGGTGCTATCAAGCATAATGACTACGTAAATGATAGAAAAGAAAAATTTCAGAACTGATCTCTTTCTTGACAGTTCAGTTCTATTCGTGTATTAGAAATAACAAACTGATTTACTTCTGTTTTCAGTTTTAAATGGATTTAAATTAAATTTGAATAAGGTAGCAACCAGTTGAAACATTCAAAAATAAGAAGACTATTCACTTGATATCCACAGAAGACACTGTTGCATCTATTGATCTTGATATGTCAACAAATCCTGTTTCCCAGCATCTGGTAGTTGAGAGCTTTTGTTTTCCTGAGCACTTTGGCAAGACTCATGTGCTGTTGGATATGTGGGTTGGGGTGTGTGCTCTTTGTTTTGATTTGTTTTTAATTTGAGAATATATTCAGCCTGCAGTAACATGCATATTCATCATGAAATTCTAAGTTTACGTGCGTTTCTTTAATTAAAAATTCAATTTAATGTGTTTAAAATAGAGGTTTGATACAGCTTTCTACAAAGCCTCTTTATACAGCCTATAGTGTTATTTGGACTTTTCCTGACATACATGCAAGATTTTCTAGGAGTTCAGTTAGATGACTTTTCACCACCATGAGTAAACTATTCTATATTTTGAAATACTTTATGACACAGAAAGAATAAAACCAATATTTGGTTCTTGTCAGCAATTGAGGAAAACCATACAAAAATGTTTTGTTTGCTACTGAGATGAATATATGAAAAAGACATGTTTCCTTGGAATCTGGGCCTTTTTTTTTTTTTTTTTTTGTGCAATAAGAGATAGAGACTTCCAGCTTCTCAGGAAAATTAAGTTTGCATACCAGCACAGAATATCCCTGGGACTTCACTCCGGAATATAACAGTTCGTACTTTCTTATCAGATTTCAAAGCATCCACAGCTTTTGACATCTACAGAGAAAAGGAGGAAGGGGAATAACCAAACACTTTTTAAAGTGCTTCATTCCAATATTTCACCTTTATAGTAAAAACTATTCTTTTCACTTACCATTTTTACAAGATTTTTGCTAAGTGCATTCTTGGCATGAGATCTGTTTAATCCAAGCACCACAATTCCTGGAGGGGAAGAAATTATTGTTACAATGTAGTAAAATATGTATCATCTATGTAAAATATTATTACTTTGAATTACACAAGAGGAATCAAGGGCTGCAAAAAGAGTTTCTGAAAGAAAATAAACTTTCCAATAGTCGACAGAAATTACACGTTTAAAGCACAAAAATATGGCCCTGACACCTTCAGGTGGAAACAGTGCTTACAAAGGCTGAGTGTGGAATTACACAATTGCATGCACAAATTTCATGTTTGTGAGTGAAGTGCTGACATGCAATCAGGAAAGATCCGTAATTGTAAAGCATATGTTTCCATATTTAGATAGCCTGTCTTCAGAGACTTCTTAAGGCATGAAGTGCTACCACAGCTAAGACTAGCAACTCAGAGAGGTAAAAGAGAGTCACAAACATACAAAGAATACCAACAATGGGAAACTTGCACTTTTGTTTTAAAAAGGAACAAAATCATACAAAAGTTCTCCCCCAAGACACAGAAACCAAGCTCAATCCTTGGTACACAGCTCCAAAGACACATTCACAGCTCCCTTTGTCCAGATAAATCGGTTGTCTCACCAACTGATCACGCTGGTTTGAATGTTGCAGCAGAAACACCACTTGATGTCCTTATTCAGCCCCCCTCAGCTTAACAGGCATGATTATCAAACAGGAAAATCCTGAAAGGTTTATTTTGCTAATGTCTAAGCTTACTATGCCTATAGCAATCTTTTAGACAATCACTGCCTCAACCCAACACAGCTCCCTGAATTAGAAACGCAAGCACACTGATCCAGCCCTGGTAAGGTTTTATCTATCAGTACCTTTTATGCAGAGAATGCAGGGATGAAGAGAGAAAAGAGACTAGGACAGGGACCACAAATGAAAGGCAAAAAGGGAGCTCTACCTTAAACAAAAATATCCATAGTACTGCCATCAAGTTACAAGATAAAAAAAGAAATTCCAGAAACTCAGTATTTGCCCAGGTGATTACTACTTCACCACTCAGGTTTGAATGTATAACCTACAAAAAATCTGGCCCTCGTACCCTCCACAGGGTGCCTTCCCTGTCATCTAGGTGCATACTACTTCTTTTATTTCTGGAAATTCTGTCCTCCCACGGGACTGACCGTCAGTGCTTGAGTCCCCTTCCTCTGCTTCCTCCTGTACGTGTGCCTCTTTCTTGCTCCCAAGGCACAGTCAATTGCTATGCATGGATACCTCCAAAGAGAGGAGAGGAGCTGGGCTAACCCAAATGACCTTCACTCCCTTGTTCTACAAACCTAATTTCCACCTGTTTATCCCCATGAGTGGAGGTATTCACACAGCACCATCTGCAAGAGTGGTTGTTCAGCACTTACACAGGAATCTGTTTATGTTCTGTTAAGCAAAAAGGAGTGGTGCTGTAGCACTTCTCTGCTGTCACTTCTTCAGGAGCATCACTCCAAATTCAAACACTGTATATGTTCAATGCAATAGATTAGACAAATGCAACACCACACTTTAAAGAAACAAAAGATCCCTTGACCTCAATTTGATTTTAAACTTTCAGGCACATTACAAATCCCATGTTTGAAAAAAACTAGAGATGCTATTATCCCAAACCATACTCCAGTTAGGAAATATAATCCTTTTCAGAAGCACATTAATCTTTACAGCAATGACACTTAACAACACTTGAATTTTTCTTCTCTCCACTAGAGCCCAAAGACTGTCGCTCCACCACCAACAATAATCTATTCAGAAGTAAGTTCCAATTAACGTTAAAGCACATTCAATATTTTTTCCTACAAACAGATGATCCTTGAAAACAAATCCTACAAGTTGATTCCTCTTAGCAGTGTTGTATCAAGTCATAAAACTATCATTTCTGCTTCCTTCTCCAGAAGTAAGAGATAAAGATAACACCCATTCAGCTAATCTATTTCTTAAGTAGGAAAAAAAAAGATGAAGCAAGAAACGCAACAGGAAAAGCATAAGAGGTTTGCAAGAGAAAACTACATATTGCATTGATCTACACAAAAGACACTCCTCATGTTTCAATCAGTTTTGTTCTGATATGCCATTAAGACATCTTGAGCATCTTGAGGATGGAAGGGACCCTAAAGATCATCTAGCTCCAAGCCCCATGCAGTGATCAGGGACACCTTGCACTAGACCATGTTGCTCAAAGCCCCATCCAACCTGGCCTTGAACACTTCCAGGGACAGTGCACCCACAACTTCTCTGGGTGATCTGTTCCAGTACCTCACAACCCTCACAGTAAAGAATTTCTTCCTAATATCCAACCAAATGTGCTCTCTTTCAGCTTAAAGCCCTTATCTTATCACTATATGGCACTGCAAAAGGTCCCTCTCCAGACTTCTCATAGGGTTCCTTCAGGTACCAAAAGGTCACAGTAGGTCACCCTGGAGCCTGCTCTTCAGGCTGAACAATCCTAATTCCCTCAGCCTTTCCCCATAGGACAGGTGGTCCATCCCTCTAATCATATTCACGGCCTACTCTGGACTTGCTCCAACAGGCCATGTCCTTCCCGTGCTGAGCACCCCCGAGCTGGATGCAGTGTTCCTGCTGGGGTGTCCCAGAGCAGAGGGGCAGAATCCCCTCCCTCACCCCGCTGGCCACACTGCTTTGGATGCAGCCCAGGACACAACTGGCTTTCTGGGCTGTGAGTGCACATTGCTGGGTCATGTCCAGCCTCTCACCCACCAGCACCCCCAGGTCCCTCTCAGCAGGGCTGCTCTCCATCTGTTCATCCCCAACCTGTGCTGATACCAGGGGTTGCCCCGACCCAGGTGCAGCGCCTTGCACCAGGTCTTGTTGAGCCTCATGAGGTTCCCACAGCCTCACTTCTTGAGCTAGTCTAGGGCCCTCTGGATGCCATCCCATCCTTCAGGTGTGTCAACTCACCTGCACCACTCAGCCTGGCATCCTCTGCAAATTTGCTGAGGGTGCACTCAATCATTTAATCTGTCATTAATGAAGATACTAAATAGCACTGATCCCAATACAGACTTCTGAGTTGCCACTGATGTCCATGACTAGGTTGGTCAGGCAGGACCTGCCCTTGGTGAAGCCATGCTGGCAGTCTTGAATCACCTCCCTGTCCTCCATGGGCCTTAGCACAGCTTCCGAGAGGATCTATTCCATGACCTTCACAGGCACAGAGGTGAGGCTGATGGGTTGGTAGTTCCCAGGGCCCTCCTTCCTGCCCTTTTTTAAAGATAGGTACAATGTTTCTCCTCTTCCAGTCACCTCGGATTTCACCTGACTGCCGTGACTTTTTGATAATCCCTTTTACATTGTCATCTGAAGCATTTAATCATTGTTCATTCTTTCTAAAGCGCTCACATATAGATGTGCTTTCCAAAATCTTCTAAAATAAACTGCTTGAAAAATCTACTCGTAAAAGAAAAAAAAACTACTAAAAAGTAATCATTAACACATATAAGTAGAAATAATAATAATGATAATGATGATAATGATGATAATGATGATAATAACTGCAGTATCTGTATGGTATCAGAAACATGGCAGATATACTAAGAAGGATTAAGCATTCACATAATGCTAAATTCAATATTAATTTCATAGTTTTTCCTGGGAGCCATCCCCACATTTTTCTGGGACACACTTCAGCACATAATGTGCATCAATTAAAAATTACACCCACATACTGAAAACTAACTTCATCCATGCTGGCTAGGCTCTCCAAAAGATGATGATTCCCAGTGTTGTCTAATATAAGCAGTTATACTCCTGTATACTACTTTCCTAGCCAACCATCAGAGAAAAAGCATATGCAAATGTACATTATGTTCTCTGCTTATAAGTTAGCTCTGTCAAAAGAAAAAAACTGCCTGTGGTATAATTCTCAATGTTTAGGAGAATAAAATACAAAAGTAATGCATAATAAAAACAAAAAATGTCTTTTAGTGAAATAAAGATACATATATGTTTGAAAGACAGCTTCAAAATACCTGTAAATTCCCAGAAACACCCTGATTTCACAGCATCCGCTGAATTTAATATGTGCATAACATGAAGAGATTAGACCATGGTTTAACTACAGTTTTTATCAACACTCAGGAAATCTTACTTATAAATAATGATTTTTATCTCTTTTATGTTGTACTTTTTAGTGATCAAAACATTCATCCTCAATGTTTGGTAGAAATGCATTTATATGGTCACTTAGAAATAAATCCTGTCATTACACTCATATTAGTAATTTTGTCAGAGCCAGAAAGATTTACTAACCCACATAAAAAGTACTTGTAGAATTCTAAATTGTATTTATCTATTTGTATTAAATATACACACAAAAATGTAATCTTCCACAATTAAAAAAAAATATTTTTAAAAAGTCTGAATTATGAACTGAAAAATGGAAGGATGATCAAAGAGAGCTAAGTTACTCTTAAGTTGGTCTCACTTAACTACTCAGATAAACCAAGGCAAACAAGTTGACTTAGATATTTATTATTCTGGGATAGTTTCTTAAGTAAAACAAGAACATATGGTGAGCATATCATGCACAATTCTGGTGGCTTCCATTAACAACCTTATCAAGAAGTATTTAAGTGCAAAATCACACCAATGTTTACTAGACAGTACTTTCTAAAAACACTCTTCAAAATCCCCATCTGCACCTGTTTCATCTCTAAATACCACTTCAATTTTTTTCTGCACTTCTTAAACTAGTAGATCTCACCTGCTCAGCCCTGCTTTAAAGATAGCAGGAAAAGTATTTCCAATTCACCAGCTAGCTATCAGTTTCCAACCTCTACTCTATGCAAACAACTTCAACTGAGACCATATTTGTTCTGCCTGTTCTATGTATGTTAAAATTCCAACTGATGAGGACCAAAAGCTGTCTTACATACTCTACAGTGAACTAAAACCAGCTGGAAAACTTAAGAAAAACAAGTCATTCTAGTGTAAAATCTAAATTTTACAAATGTTTATGTCACATTCCAACAAGTGACACTGTAACACTGGCGTCAAGACTAAGAAGATATTTCTACTAATTCCACCTGTAACTTAAAGAGCAAAAGCACTAAGCTCATTTAAATTTGTAACAGGATCACAAATGCAACTTGGCTAAAAGTTCTGAAAAGTCAACAGTTGTAATACATTGCAGCCCTAGTGATAATCAGATAGAATCTCAAATAAAGTAAAAGATAGATACTTAATTAAAAAATACTAAGGCACTGACGGTCACCTTTACTCGTAGAAAACCAATACTAAAAACTTCAAAAGCTGCAATATGTGCAGAAT
>NW_016690476.1:152172-155155 GCF_001604755.1 Lepidothrix coronata
AATCACATTCTTTCAAAAATCTCAACAGTTCTAGTTCAGCTTAAATTTGGAAGCTGGAAAGTCTTGAGTTAAAATTTCAATAACCAGCCTTTTCAAATACACTACCATTTCAGTTTAGGTTTAACGACTTCCAAAACCTGGGGTATACAAAGCCCGTGAAAGTGATATGAAGCAGAACAGTTTGCTACTTTGCCTGCAGGAAAAGATTTGTCTACAGTTACAGGTGCCTGTATGTCAGGCAGTTACTGTCAGTTTTTGTTCCTCCCCAGTATCCTCAGCCGTAAAAGCCCCTGGAAAATATATCCTTCTCCAAGCAGCATGGAAACACCAGGCATGTGGAAGAGACCAACCACAGCATGAAAAAGCATCTGTGTGCTGTAAAAGGTAGTCAGAGGGACAGGGTCTGACCCTGGGTGGAGTCAAGAAGTATGTATTGGAAAATTATGATGGGGCCACAACACTGGAGTCTCTCTTGGGAAAGTCTACAACATGAAAGGGTAGAAAAAGGAAGGGTAGGTTGGAGAAGAGCAAGAAGGATCACAGTGGTGTATACAGAGTTAGTGTCCTCATTCAGCAGGGGTATTACACGCCATCAGCAGATAAAGATAGATGAATCTGGCGTACAAGGTGAGGAGGGGAGTGTGCAATAGCACTACAGGGATAAAGCAGAGATATTTCTTCTGTGGAAACGTCTGCTCTTCGTGCTGCTGAAGGAGGCATATGAAATTTATGTCTCCTGGTTTACTTCTAGACCTTTATTCTTATCCTTTTCTAACAGTATTTGCTTCTATGTCCTTCTGAAAGTTAATGCCAAAGAAAATTCCTTCTGTCAAAGAGAATTCATGAATCAAAAATACATTGATTGAATCCTTTCTTATGATAGCCACAGTTCATTTTAAATATTATCCCCATGTTTTGGGGCATTAGGTTAGATATTCAGTACAAAACACCTTCATAACATTACAAAAGCAATGATTCCTAGCTGATTCAACAGCTGGAACACAACACCTAATTCTACTGTTTGTTGTGTAATAGCAGAAATAAAAACTGGTCATGATATTTTCCACCACTTCTTGGTAAAGCATAAAATAAACAAGGAAAAACACTCCTCCAACATTTTACAAACCCTTCTTTGCTCCTGCCTTGCCTCTTCCTCTACTTAAAATAATCCTGAAAAAAATCAAAATAGATGTTTAAAACTAATTCCATAGTTGGTTGGAAAAACACGACTACGGTATACCTTGAAGGAACTTGAAAGAGCTGGGAATAGAACTACAACTAAGACAGATGGTAATTTCAGGATCAGATTACATCATCTTTACAATCAACTCTTAATAATGACAAAAAACCTACCCTCAGATGAAAGCAAAACCTCAGCTTTCCCTTTAAAAAAGGAATAATCTTCTAAGCCTCATGCTAAAATTTGAAGTTTTAGTTACCTCTCTGTACATGCATACAAATCTATATGCAGGCATACTCAACTCACAGGCATTTGCCTGAATTTGCAGCAGGTCTGAAATAGCTGAGTTAACATGCTGAAAAGACATAAACTGCACTGTGCACCCCAACACATGGTAGTTCCAAGGTACTCTCTCCATATAAAGACATACATGTACTGCAGATGAAGAAAACTCTACACTATTGCCCTCTCCGTAAAAGCAGGTGTAACATCATGGCTATAAAAATAAATCCTCAGGAATGGAGTTTGCACTTACTCCTTCTCCACCACTCCCAGCCCTGCTGCACTGAAATGGGAAGGAAGGGACAAACACCAAGGGAGGTGAAACACCTCCGAAGGAAGAACACCTGCAAAATCTGGAGAGCAACAAACCAGGAGAGGAAGCACCAAGTGTCCGTGCTGTGATGCACTGGCTCCAGACTATTATGGAGCACAGATTTTCTTTCCCTGTATAACCAAGGGGATTAAAACAAAACTCTTGGTATAGTTGAGCAGACTAAGGTCAGCAGCAGCTGACAACTATAAAAGCAAGGAAGAGGGCAGGATTATTAGGAAAGTGGCATGAGATGAGAGAATGCAGAAGCCACACTTTCTGGCACAGAAAACATCGATACAAATTCTATGCCCTTGTATGCCTCCGACCAAAAGCACAAAACGGGTGTGAGAAGCAGCGCCAACTCTGGCAGTTTGCTGCTAAACTTCATTTTCTTCCAGGTGGAGTGGCCAACAGATGACAACTCAGAAAGGCGCACCTCGCACACACAGCACCTGCACTGCAGTCCTCTGAAAAGGAACGGTGGTAGAGGGGACGCACCTGAAGGACACGATGCCATCCAGAGGGACCTAGGCAGGCTCAAGAAACAGGCACATGGGAATCTCAGGCGGTTTAACAAGACCAAGTGCACGGTGCTGCACCTGGATGGGGCAATGCCCACTATCAGCACAGGCTGGGGACGAACAGGTCAAGAGCAGCCCTGCTGAGAGGGACCTGGGGGTGCTGGTGGAGAGGCTGGACATGACCCAGCAATGTGCACTCACAGCCCAGAAAGCCAGTTGTGTCCTGGGCTGCATCCAAAGCAGCGTGGCCAGCAGGGTGAGGGTGAGGGTGAGCGCCTCTGCTCTGGGACACCACACCTGGAATGCTGCATCCAGCTCGGGGATGCTCAGCACGGGAAGGACATGGACCTGTTGGAGCTGATCTGAAGCAGGGCTGCCGAGATGACTAGAGGGATGGACCACCTGCCCTATGGGGAAAGGCTGAGAGAACTGGGATTGTTCAGCCTAGAAAAGGGAAGGCTTTGGGATAACCTAATTGCAGCTTTCTAGTGCTGAAGGGAACTTACGAGGAAGACGAAGTAAGACACAAGGGTACACAGTGACAGGACAAGAGGGAATGGATTCAAGTTTCAAGAGTGTAGGTTTAGATTAGATATTTGGGAAAAAATGCTTTACTGTGAGGGTGGTGAGGCACTGGAACAGGTTTCCCAGGGAAGCTGTGGATGGCCCATTTTTGGAGGTGTTCAA
>NW_016690476.1:156709-175127 GCF_001604755.1 Lepidothrix coronata
TTTACTGTGAGGGTGGTGAGGCACTGGAACAGGTTTCCCAGGGAAGCTGTGGATGGCCCATTTTTGGAGGTGTTCAAGGCCAGGTTGCATGGAGCTCTGAGCAACCTGGTCAAGTGAAAGGTGTCCCTGCTCCAGGCAGGTGGTCGGAAAGAAACGATCTTTAAGGTCACCTTCCAACCCGAACCATTCAATCGTTGCCCTGGATCAGGGCAATCCCAGACACAGCTACAGGTTGGTTGGAGAAGTGGTTGAGAGCAGCCCTGTGGAGAAGGATTTGGGGCTGATGGTTGATGAAAAACTCAACATGAGCTTGCAGTGTGTGGTCACAGCCCAGAAATCCAACTGCATCCTGGGCTGCACCCACAGCAGCGTGGCCAGCAGGGCGAGAGAGGGGGTTCTGCCCCTGTACACTGCCCTTGTCAGATCCCCCTGCAGCACCTGTACAGTTCTGTTGCTCCTGATGCCCCAAAGCTTTTTGGATTTTTTAGGTTTTTGTAGATTTTAAAAGTAGTTGTGTAGTTGTGCTGGTTTAAAGATAAACCAGCAGGGGAAATGAACTCAACTCAAAGGAGAGATTATAAGTCAGAATAACAATGTAATAAAATAACACAATAAGTACAATTATACAGACAAACAATTGGTTTTAACCCACAAAACCCAAATGTATAACCCAGCACCCTGGGGCATTAACAGAGTGGTGTTAGTTGGGCCCCCTGAGTTCAAAGTAAAAGGAGAGGGGAAAAACCTGTTGGTGAGAGTGCTGGTGCAGTCTGGGCAAGAGTGGTGGTTGCAGTCCAGTTGAGAGTGATGGTTGCAGTCTGGTTGAAAAGTCGTGGTCTCAGTCTGGTTGAGAGTGGTGGTCTTGGTCTTCCTCTGGATCCCACAAGTGGTTCCAAAAGTTCCAAGACTCCAAGATTATATATTCTCCAGTTCAGGCCTGAATGCCTAGCACTTCCCTCAGGGCGGGGAGTTCCACAAAGGGTGTGAGGACAGGAGCACCCTCCTATCTCACAGGCCTCTTAACACCTAGTTTATAGCCTGAGGAGTCAGGCTGCTCTGGGCAGAGGGTGTAAACAGTCTATTGACAACAGTTTCTGGGAAATGGCATGGAAGGCTATAGAATACACAGCTTTGGGTTACACCCATCCAGTGATGAACTGGTCCCAGCTGTTCTAACTAGGACAGTAGTAAATTTTAAGGTAGCTGTATAATCCCTTACACTTCAGCACAGTAGTTAGCACACACTAAACCCTTTCTCCCCATTTCGTATCAAATTTTCTTATTTCTTTTAGCTTGTTTAGACTCCTGTTCAAAGTAGAATTGTAGAAAACACCTCTGTTTAAGAACATTATACCCTAGACCCGAACAAGATACCTCCAATAGACAAAGCAACCTTCAAACCCAGAACTTTGGACGAGCTCCAAGGACTATATGTAGTACCACGAAGAAGATGAAGGTGAGGAAAAAGGGGTCTCAAGGACCCCTGATTCAATTTCCAGAGGGACGTGGCGGGGGCAGAACTGGGAAGGATCTGGGGAGGGTGGATGAATCCGGGATTGAATGGACCATACTGTAAAGTTGTAGAACCACTGCCTGGGTGCACATGAGTGTCTGTGTATTCCCCTGGGCCTGAGGGCTGTTATTAAAAGACCTGCTCTTATCTAATACTAAAGTGGCTTGGACTTTTTTTCTCCGCAATCCTTTAAGGCATCACCCCCAACACAAGAAGTACATGGAGCTGTTGGAGCAAGGCCAGAAGAGGCCATGAAGTTGATAAGAGGACTGGAGCACCATCCCCTATAAAGAGGCTGAGAAAGTTGGGGTTGAGCCTGGAGAAAAGAAGGTTGTGTGGAGACCTCATGGCAACCTTCCAGTGTCTGAAGGTGCCTACAGGGAAGCCAGAGAGGGATCCTTGGTCAGGAACTGTAGTGATAGGACAAAGAGTAATGGGTACAAATTGAAAGACTGTATATTTAGGTTAGATATTAAGAAGAAATTCTTCATTGTGGTGGTGGTTGAGACACTGGAACAGGTTGCCCAGGGAGGTTGTGGATGCCCCAGCCCTGGCAGTGTTCAAAGCCAGGTCATATAATGCCTTGACCAACCTGGTCTAGTGGGAGGTGTCTCTGCCCATGGCACAGAGGTTTGGGACTGGATGATCTTTAAAGGCTCATTCCAACCCCTTAACATTCTACGATTCTGTGATTTTCACAGACACCTTGAATTACACAGGTTTCTCGTGGGTAAAAGCGGATGTTTGGTTTCGTCAGCAGTTTGTGATACTGGTGGAAGTTTTGTGGCACATTTATTTGCGGTGAGCTCGACAACATCCCACCTCAAAAGGCAACATGCTCAGGCTCTGTTTCGCGGTGTGAGGTGGCACCAGAAAGAACATGTGTGAACTCTGCAGCACTTGCTTCCTCCCCCACATCACAGCCTCAGCTAGGCTCAGTGGTTCCAGAAGCACTGAACAAAGTAACTTCAGTCTGTAACAGAAACCTGGTAGTGCCTGGTTCTGCACACTGTCTGAAAAGGCTTCCTGGATTGGCCACCCTCTCTTTTGGAGCACTCGGAGTTACCATTGTGTTGCCAAAGTAAGGATGAAATTAATACGACTTGGTGTTTAGAGCTGGATTTAGTTGTCTAAGCAACACCACCGTGGTGTCTGCTTGCCCTCCATGCACACTAACAGGTGTTCCAGCATGAAGCAAGTAAAATAATGTAAGAAGTACCAGTGGAGGTAAGAGGTAATTGCCGTCTTTAGTTGTAAATTTGCGTGTTACAAGAGTGTTATGACCAGTTTCAAAACGAGGGTTGAATTGTCACCAGTCTGTTGGGCCAGAGTATAGGTATGTGTATTAGATATAAAAGAGGCTGACTCGACCCCTTACATAGTACCTGGGCAAGGTTGTTATAGCTGCAATTAATCCAGGACAGTAATGAGGCTCTTAAATCTGTGAATTTTTCTTCTTCAAGTTTCTTTCCTTTGAAGAATTAGGGATTGAGAATTGAAAACATGCCTTTGAGCCACCCCCTGTCATTTTCAAAATTCGATGTACTGAATAGGAGGAGTAAAGCTGTACTTCTTCTGAGCAGAGGCTCAGATGGAGCCATTTGGGTTGTTGTTTCGGAAAACTAGCTACTGCATTCCTTCATGCTGTTGCTCAGCAGCTCCTCCATGCCTTCCTTCTGGAGAAATAAAGTCTAAAAATAATGTCCTGTTTGTTCTAGTGGAGCACCACGGAGGGCAAATGTGGAGGGGGAAGGAACAGTCACAGTATCACCTTGCATTTATTATGTTTTACTGTTTAAACAGGGCTATAGCTTGTGATCGTCAGCTCATTCCAGTAGTGCCCGCAGTATGCTAGAGACTTTTCCAGTAGAAAGAAATAAAGAGTGCCTGTCCTGGAAATTTTGGTCACAGTTGAAGAACATTTTATTTTATAAAAAGGAATTTTGAAACATCGTGTCCAGTTACGTCAGTAGAAAGAGAGAGACAGCACTGTTCTAAAAGACACAGGAGAAGACAAAAGGGCATTAAAAGCAGAACTAGATTCACTAGAGCCTATAATGCCTTTAGGCTGAAGGCAGACCTGTAGTCATTTGCAATGGTTCCCAGAGTCAAGGACTAGTGAACACTTTCCTGAGCAGAGGCCAGTAAATGGACTCAAGCCCAACAGCCTCATATCTGTTGTGAAAGCCCTCACAATCATTTTTAAAACTGAAAGAATTTCAGAAATGCAAGTTTCTTTTACATGCTGCTGTGTGATTTTACTTTCTGTGCGTAAGAACTTAAAATTAATTTCTACTTTTTTTTCCCCAATTAATGCTTAAAACTGCATGATGAGCATGTAAGTGTGTTTTATTTTGGTCATTTAATACTACACTGCATTTTGTAATACTGTATGTTCAGTTCCTCCAATTCCACTGACATTCAAACATGATTCAGGACTTGGTTGAATGCAAAGTTTTCCATATTCTTTTGTTCCTTGCTTTTTTCACTGTGATTTAGTTCTGACAACACAGCTTTGAAGTCAAAGTAATATTTGGAAAGCACCTTTAGTTACGCAGGGAAAGTATATTGACATACAGATTATTATGTAAATATATATACTAATTGAAAAAAAAAAACTGGAGTAACTGGAAGAAAATTGTTAAGTAACTACCTAAATAACATATGACATTGTTTGGTGGCCTGATTGCTGCTGCACACAAAAATCCAAATATTGATATTTGATAATGGGTACAATAAATTGATTTAGCACAACTGTGTAGATCTTGACTCAGCCTCCCTTATTCCCAGAGAAGCAATGTTAGCATGAATGTAAATAGAACCAGTGTAGATGGAGAATAGCTCATCAAACTCTCTGCACTCGGCTCCAACTTTTAATATGGTCACTCAATCATAATCTAATCTAAGGAAAAAAGCTTGAAGGTCCTTCACCCTGATTAATCCTACACTTGGAGTTGCCTTGGAAAGCCCATTTATACCAGGTTCCAGGTTCTCACAGTGTACAGGACTGAAACTGAAAGGGGAAATATGCAGCATCTTTTATAGCTTGGTTTATGGCTTTTGTTTGAAAGTACTGAATCAGAATCACAGAATATGCTGAGTTGAAAGAGACTCATCAGGATCATTCAGTCCAACTCCTGGCCCTGAAAAGTTTGAGGCTTGGGGTGAGGACAGAACTGTTGTAACTTAGGCAGCACAGTGCAGAGGTGCAGAAATTGGGAGAGTGCCTGCCTGGCTAGCAGAGAGAAGTTTTATCATAACATTTTTCTGCATGCTTCAGTGCAGGGTACCTGCCTTGACTCATTTTCTAGAGGAAAAATCTCACTCTTAAGTAGAACAGGGGCATGTGACCTCTAAACTTCAGATCTAAATTAAGTACCTAAAACCGAAGAGTGTGAAACTACTTGTGGATGTTCAGTTAGGGATCTAGTGTTGTTAAAAAGGCTAATAAAACATTGGAAATTAAACAAAAATAATTGTGTGTGTATTTCTCCTAATGTGCACTTTTACAGTTAACAATGAAAAGGTGCAGATAGTATGTACAATGAAGCAGGAATATGGGCAAGAAAGAATCTCACCTAGTTCTATGTTGCTTTAATTTTCTTACATTGGTGCATGTAGATGAGGTGTAACAAGTAGTTTCTTTTTCTCTGGATGAGCATATTAGTGTCAATGCATAAAGTGAAAAGGGAACAGGTTTTAGGGAGAAAATGTGGCACACAAATTTGGCTTTTCAAGCTAAATCCTTTGTCTTTTCTTGCAAATTGAAAAGTAATTGTCTCTGTAAAGGGACTGTGATATTTGAGAGTGAGATCTGTTAGCTACCCATTCTCTAAGTTGGTTTTTAAAGGTTGTTTCAATTTCACACCACCCACCAGGAGCATTTGTCTCTTCTAGTTTTCACACGTTTGCTTTTTATTAATGGCAGGATTTTGCTAATTATTGTGTTATGCAGTTAGCACGCTTGCCTTTCCAATCTGGATTTTTAACCTTTTTTTAAGTCTTTTTGATATTTTAACACTGAGACTGCTGAAGCAATGTCCCTTGTTTTTATGTATTTATTAGTAGTAAACATGTGGCACTCACAGCGTGTCCCCTTTCTGGCACTGTGCCTATTCAATATGTTTTTGCAGGCAGCTGTTTCCTTAGATTGTCTGTTTTCTTTCTTCTCAGTGCAGCTTTGAGATTGTAATGCCAAGATACATGATGCTTTTACAGTTTGCTTTTTCTCCTCAGTAATTACTCTTCTTTAACTCAGCCTTTTGGGGTATGCTTGCAGTTTTGCTTACGTGGCACTTGTTACCCAGCCCCAGGACCTGTTGAAAACTGTACCTACGTGTCACTTGTGTCTTGGAGCACATTTTGGAGCAGATTTTGGCTTTGCATTCATGTCAGCCCCGTTTATCTGTGCCTATGCCCCCGCATCTTGAAAATGGAGACAAGTGCATTGGATTGATATAGTGGACAACCACCTGGCATATGTGAGCCAATTGCAGGAGAATGGGACTGTCTGCCCATCCTCTTCAGATCACAAACAAGACAGAATGCTAAAACAATTACAGGAACATAAACGTGCTGAGCAATGCCTCTTGAGTGGGTGAATCAGCATAGAGCTGCAACTGTGTAATACTGGAAAGTTAGAGCCTAGGTACCTTAGGTACTTATAACTAGAATTGGGCAGATATTTAGTAAAGAAAACATATAGAGTGCTTCATTTTGAGGCAGGGCACACAGTTTATCCCAAAGGGGCAAGAAATAAGGGTATTTATTTCTGTGGGGTTAGATGTAAGCAAAGATATTGAAAACAGAGAATTGACAAACTGTGAAGATTTCTTAAAAGTTGAATCTACCAAGTTACAGCTACCAAGTGTTTTCATGCTGATATGTCTCCTCTTGCTGAAACTTTTGAAAAAGCTTTCTTTTATTTTTAGAGTAGTTCAACACATCAGACATTTACAGAGCCAGTTAAATAACTATGCATTCAGTCAAATTACACACCAACATCAACATCACTAAATACTTTTCTAGCAGAGAATGCACCCTGCTCAGCTATTTATAAAGATTGTTAACATCACTCATTTTCTTCATGATCAGGCTTCTGGACAAACCTTTATCTGAAGCAATACTCCCCTTCCATATCTGTATCCTTTCGAAGAACTCCAAAGCCAATATTAATGTTAACTCGTCTGAGGTGTCTTTGCTTTGGAAACAGGCAGGACAACTACTCTTCTGTAGTCTAGACGGAAAAGCTAGACTTTGCAGTGAAAGCTGCAAAGAAGCACAGAAACCAGGCAGAACACTGCTAATGGAGCTGGCATTTGATTTAAGGTAGTTGATACGAAATTCTAGTAGAAAATGGATTTGCCAGTTTTATCAGGGTGCCTTTATGTGTGGTAAAAGGCTGCTGCAGAGGGGCTGCTGCTAAGGAGGCAGTAAAAACAGCCTGTCAAATCCATGCTATCTGGAAGGATGAAGTAGAACTACATATTAGCCCACAGAAGGAAGCATTAAGGAACAAAGAATTACTATCATCATAAAAACAGTATCTACGTGCAGAGTGGGGTTTTCAGCTAAACAAGCATTTGGTGAAATAAAGGGGAAATTCATCTGAATAACATTTTGTTTAAAAGGTTTTTTTAATTAAAGTAATAAAGGACATTTCAATAGAACTCTCAACAAAACAAAAATTTCAGTCACTGTTACAATCAGGAGATGAAAAATATTTTAATGCTACTGTCCACACGTGATGAGTTTTCTAGTGAGAAGAACGTACCAAGAAGCTCTGCTTTATTTGAACGCAATACATTTGTCATGAACTCCGGGTCCCTAGGAGGAGCTAATGGAAGTCTTATATTTTATGCTCAGGTAATAAAATGTAACAGAAAAATCAACAGAATTTCATAGCCTGTTTTTGTCCATTACTCTCCATGAGTGAGCCAGGAGTAAAGGTGTATATTACATTTCTGAACAGCATAATTACATTTACCTTCTGTTCAACTAATTTTTTTAGGTTTTTTGGGGGGAGGGGGTCTGGGGTTTTTTTTTGTCTATACACAAAACTAAGCTTACAGTCAATGTAGTGTATATATTACATGAAATTGAAGGTACTGTTTATACTTCTTGTTAGAAACTGCAGCATTTTTTAAGAAGATCAATTGCACAGTTACTGTTTGAAAAATATGATGCATTAGGCACAAATCACTCTGAAGAAAAATTGTAAGCTGTTATGATGTAAAACATTTTTATGTTGATTACTTTTCCCTTTTAGTCTTTTATGATTAATACTATGTTGTGTAGAATTCTACTGAATATATTGCATTCTTTCTAAGAATGCAATATGCATTCACATTGTTGCCTCACATTGATTTTCACACCATATGGAGAAAACCCTGGAACCTTTTTTTGACCTTCTATTCTGTTTTATTACACTAGATTACCTTTTACATGCTAACCTTAGCTGAATTTTTGTGCATTCTTCACTCTTTACATGCTGATGCAATTCAGATACTCTGATAATCAGAATAAGCATTTTCAGTGAAGGCTTAGTCAGTCCTATATAAGAAATCTTCTAAAGTCATGAATCTGCATGACCTTAAAACCTGAACTTTCAGGGCAGAGTAGAAGGTTAAATAATCACAGTCTTTGCATCTCACATGGATTCAAGAATAGATGAGTTGGAAAACTACATGAACTAGGGACTCTATTTTGTCAAAATGGATTCATCATAGCCTTATTTCTACTTAATCATCCCAGTGTAAATTATTTGTCTATGTACAAAAGCAGAATTCTTAAGATCAAGAGCAACGAACCTAGCAATTGGTATGTGGAAATAAAAGAAAAATACGTACTAAGTGGCTAGAATGCACTTAGGTGCCTGGTCAGACATACAGAGAGACTCACCAATGCCAGAGAACAGCCATTTCAACACAGCAGTTTTCAGATTTCTAATTTCTTGGCATTCCTAATGGAAAGGTTTTTGTAGGTCCTTAAAAATAGGATCTCACTTAGGAACCAGGTTTTACAATTTGTGAAAATTAAACATCAATTAAAAAATATATCTTAAAAAAAAAAAAAAAATCTTCAGAGTCATAGTTAACATTTTCTTTCTAGATAGCACCTTTTTGTGTATGTCACTTTGTTTGGAAGGTAAAACTATGTTCCAGTTGCCTTAAGCCTGGTGAATTATGTTTTACCTGCTAAGCAGAACATAATATATCCTGTCTTCTCAGCCCTGGCAGCTGCTGGCAAAAATAATTAAAAAAAAAAGTTTTCTGTGTCTAAGCACCTCAATAAAGTGGAAAACTTAAAAAAACATAAACCAAATTTCCAAGACTAAGCCAGAATGTTAAAATAATATTGCCTACAGCCTTCTACTTCAGAGATGGCCCATAACTTTGCAGCATATGTGCTGTTTCAACAGTATACCTGAAAAAAAAATCAAGAATATTGCTTACCTCTTCATTGCAGTCTTTCAAACATGTCTTTTCCTGTGGCATATGCCATCTACCAATAGGGGGAAAACTAAAAATATGAAAAAGAAATAGGTGTTTCCATGTTCCCAAACAGTATTTTGTAACTACTTAGTGAAAGAAATTCCCAAGATGTCCATAAGAGCAGTAAACTGTGCACACTTGAATACATATATAATACAATTAGATGTATTGGGAAAGTTCTCATGCCCATGTATTAATCATACTCTAATTATGACCTCAAGAATGATATTTCTTGCAATGGAGATATGGAGTGTCCTTGGCATTTTCTGCTACCTGATCCAGGACCCTCTCCCAAAGACACCCACAGGAGATGTGCCATGCTTTTTTGGCTTCATGCATCTTGAGCAGAGAAGGACTAGAACTGACAATCCTTCCTGCAGCCACTGGGCAGAAACAGAGGATACCGTAGCTTGACTACAGAATAAAACTTCTGTAGTTCTCATTGTGGATTTGGTACCACCACAGCGTCTCTGAGCCTTGTCAGTGTAGCTTCAACTGAGGTACACGCTGTGGCATGAGGTGGGAACAAGGTGGAACCACTGAGGTCTGCTTTGACCCTGGAATGAGACTTTTGTATGCAACCAGTAGCCCTTTAGCTTGGAAAAGACAGAGCGGGAATGTGACCCAGCAGATGCCCTCGTCCATATGTATGTCTGCATTATGCTCAAGACACTTCATAATAACAGAATTTAGCTGAAAGGAATATCGTTTAAAGAAAACAGACCATTCTTTTTCATTACATAAATTGGTGCTGGACTAAAAATATTGTTTAAAAGAAGTGGAGGTTTGACTCTTAATGTGTTAAATGTGTGGCATTTTTTTAACATAAACTTACTAAGACAAATTAATCTACAGCCATATTTCCCAACAGTTGCCTGTGTTCCAGCTTTTCAGAGTTCAGCCTGGAGTGTTTTAAGCATGATTTTTCGGAGGTGATGAGAGCACACAAGAACAAGACTAATGAATATGTCTGAAACTTTTGGCAATGTCTGAATTCCACAAAGGTTACATCAAATATTATGAACATCTGAAACAAATAACCACAATGTATGGACAATCATGTAGAACTGTGATGTTAAAAAGTGGAAGTGTATTCATCGTTTATATTCCTTTCTCCACCCTTTTAACAGAACACCATTGAGCTCTAATGAAATCTTGCTTGGCCATGGTCTTTTTTTTTACTCAGTCCTGTGTTCAATTCATTATAATCCTATGTTTAAAGCATCTGTTTGTTGCCATGGCAATTACTGATGTCACAAATTCAGTTAGAACTTCGTGGCACACTCAAATATTTTTTAAAAAATGAGGCTAGAGAAAAAGGAAATCATTGTTCAAATAGCAAAGCTTAGGTAACAAGCTATATGGCAAAAGTACACAGGGATATACAAAGAGTAAGGTGATTTATTGCTTAAGGCTATTATAGGAAATTTCTCTTTCAAATACAGAGTGATGTTTTTAGAATTGTAGGTGAAATACATAAATAAGTGTATCATAAAACCAAGCACTCTAAACCTTTACACCTGGAACTATCACATACCCCAAAACAAAGTAGACACAGTAGTGACCAAGAAGTGAAGTAAGTAGGTTTCTTAATGTAAAAAATTAGAAAATAAGTAAGTTTTAATTAAGAGTTGGTACACACACTCTTTATTCATTACTGGAGAAGTTAATTGAAATACCACTTAAAAATTTATTCAAATTAATGTTGGCATGTTCACAAAGTGACATTTCTCTGATTTTGCATCTTTTTGGTCATTATACTGTATCTAAGACTTCAATTACATGAGTTGGCTGAAAACTTCTTACTGGCTGTATTATGTGGTCTGTCAAACCTGTCAGATACAGTATGTCTTCCAGTAAAAGTCCGCTTATAAGATGCTCAGTGGCACCAAGTGAACTACTTTCCCATTTCCAGCATAGAATGTAACCAGCTGCTTCACTGTTACTAATAGAAAACTAGCAGCAAAGGTAAGAAACAGATAGTTGATACCAATTTGAAGGCAGCAATTTTGAAATAAAAAAAATCTAAAGAGTTGCTGCAACCTTCTGAATACAATTTTGTGCAAATCCCGGTAAGTAGCAAAGCAATTTCTTTCTTCAAAATAGGACTAAACAGCCTTGTGAATAGGATAAAATTTTAAAAATATACTGTTTTCTTCAGTATTTCCCTATTGGCTAGCTTAGATTGTTTGCTGCTTACAATGCTTTTTGGATACCCCAGTCTTAAGGTGTCTACCTTTTCTTGTGGGGGTTCCAAAAACCTGTAGACTACAGCAGAGCAACTAGGTGTCTTAAAATTTGGGTGTTGAAATGCTCTCTATCATGATGCCCAACTCACTTTTTGAAGAATTCAGCTGTAAAGTTCACTTTAAGAAAGTCTGAGAAAACTGATAAATACATACAGGAGGACCTCATAAGAGATGCAGGTGAAGATGAATACTCTAGACCCTTTCTGTTCTGTCTCTTTTCTACTAGAGGTACAAATTACCAGATCTTGGCTAGACTTGGAGCCCAGAAATAGTTGGAATGTGCAACAGGACCTGAATAGGTGGAGGACCACCATTTACATGTGACCTGGGAGATCTAAGAAGGAGGAAACAGATATAGTGTTATCTTCTGTTCTATCTCTGGGTTAGATTATTGTACAATATAAATTTATAACCACTTCTTGTTACTTGTTTTGTGTAGTATTTGAATACTTAGCCTGTATTAGCAAGAGCTGCACAACTGAGACCCCAATCCAAAACCCACTGGAATCAATGGAGGGTCCCAATGTAAAGAACTATTGGCAACGTTGTAAAGTTGGGAAGCCTGAGGTTGCTAATAGCTAACATATTCCATCTTCCTAATAAGCATTTATGCTACCTAAGCTTGGCTTATTAGTATCTAATTGGAAGCCGGGAATAAACTTTCAGTCAGCACTTCATTAAATTTACAAGTGTGTGGGATGCAGAATAGATGAAAGACATTTGACTGCTTGGAGGTTGGCTTTGGCACAGAGCTGTTCATCCAGACACACAGTTTCTTTTCCATATTGGAAAGGCAAAAGTAGAAAATTATCTGGTGTTATAGTCAGATGCTGCCTACGTTTGTCCCCCTGTCCACATCATAAAACAGTTTAAAATTGTAGCAGACGCAGCATTCAGACTAAGATTTGCCGTGGTGAATGCCTGACTCCAGCTTTACCCAAGATTGAACTGGAATGGCCCAGTAATTTCTAGGATTTGCCTTGGAGGCAAATTCATTGTATTGAAAGATGTGCCAGCTAGGCTTGTGTGTCATCTCCATGTCTTGTTACGGAGCACTGCACTTTGCCAGTGACATCACTGGGATGCCCAGGATGTGCCTTTTGCTGACTTACCACCTTTTTGTCAAAAGTCGTGCAAAGAGGCTAAGCTGCAGTATTTCCATCTTGGAGGGCCTGCACCTTAGAAATAAGCCATATTAAAACACAGGTATGTCTTGGATAAAAGTGGTGATATTGAGGCAGTGTCATAGCAGGAATTAAATCCGCGCGAATATCCGTCAATTTTTTTTCCAATCTGTTTGAAAACACCTTTAAAGCTACGTTTTCTACAGAAGAACCAACACAAAGAACTGTCCTTATACATTGTTGCTTCTTTTCTCCTGAGTGGAGCAATGAGCTGCTCTAAAGTATCAGGTTATTCATTCAAGCTGTGCAAGGTTCTCATAAATAACGTGAATACCATTGTATGACCTGTTAGCATCAGGTCATGTCCTTACAAGGAAAAGCTGCCTGAGCTTAGGGATAAATGTGGAAAAATCTTTTGCTTTGAGGTGGCATAGCCACCTATGAGAGACATCAAGGATGAAAGGAAGAGAATTCGGAAACCCACTCAGACTCTCAATTTGTGTTGTCCAAACCCACCTTATGAAAGTTTTCAAGCAATAAGGTGTAAGATCAATTAATTCTTTGGGGTGCTGGGCTTGTCAGCCATCAGTGGCTTGTAAAATTTCTTGGGTAATTTCTCAGTGATCTCGTTTGCCCTCTCCAAGGAGATCTTGTGTACAGGAATCACAGGTAGCAGGGTTTTCATGAGGTCAAATGGAAAGAAACAAACCCAGTTTGATCTCAAAAACCCCAATCTCACTGGAAGACTCCTTACTATGAAGAGGACGGCACTTTGTCACCCTTTCTCAGGAAAACTCCAAAAGAGGTTGTAAGAACTGCTATTTTCCCTACTAGTAAGTGCTAAAAATACAAGAAAGGACATTTTGTAGAAGTGAACTTTCACCTCTGACCTACATATTTGTTTTTCTCTTAATGACAAATTACACAAGCAAAATTACACGCATTTGCTAACGCTTTCTTTCCTTAAATGGTTTCATAGCATGTTCAGATTCAATTCCCAAGCTATGCCTTAACATTGCTGGCTATAATTTTTGCTAGGCTATAATGCTACTGAATTATTTTATTTTATATATGTAGGAATTGCCAAAGATTTCCAAAGAAAGTTACTCTTTTTACAAAGCTTGGCAGACAACAACAAAACAACCGGGAGGGGTCGAAGAGAAGAGCTATCTTTAAACTTATGAAACAGAAAATATGTGTTTTCAGTTTCTATGTTCATCGGAAATTTTTACTGGAAATTTTTACTACATAGATTTATTAATTTGAGGTTTTAAATCAAATCAGACAGCTGAAATTGGATTATTGTTGGACAATTCATACAAGATAACATTTTTATTCATTCAACTCTATGAAAAAAATAGTAAAGGCCTCCACAGTTTCTAAAGATGAAGTTAAAAGTAGTGAATATGTTTCAAGATACAAACACAATATAATCCTGGTACCACTGAACTCAATGGCTGTACCCCTTTTGACTACATTAGGGGCAGAATTTCACTTTATTTCACCCTGTAAAAAAGGTTTCTTTCATTTCTTGTGTATCATTTTAGTCTGAATTCTGCATTTCTTCTGCCTTCTCTGCCTTCGTGCTAATTGAGATGCATTTGCTCATAAACTGTCTTACTTGAAAGACACGTTGCAATTCCAGTCCCCTGCATTTGGGAATGACTATGGATTTTAGCTGCTTTATTCTGAGTACACGAAAAGGTCTTATTTTTAGAAAATTTAAGTTCCTTGCTCTGAGAAACCCATGCTCCTTAAAAGGTAAGGTGACTGAAAAGGGGTGACATAAAACTGGCAAGGAAAGATACTGCATCTAGGCAGATCTGTGTTTAGGGTGGTACATGGCACAGTCGGAAAGAGAAAACTTGTGTTTAAATTGTATCGGGAAAAAACCTCATCCATCTCAATGGAAACAAGTAAGGGAATTACTACAGTATGAACTGAAAAATCCAATAATATGACAATTTTTAGATCAGCCTAGAGAAATAGTGAATATCCTTTTGCATTGATGATAGATGGGGCTTAGCTTGATTTTTCCAACTCTAGTGTCATTATCTGAAATCAAAGTAAGGAAAAGGCTCAGAAAAAAAGTAAAATACTGTCCACTCAAAGGAATCACAAATGCTTTGGCTTAAGAATTATATTTTCCAAAGTGATTAATATTTTTTTTTCTACAACAGCCTAGCTAATGTTTCAAAGTCATCTTTGCTGAACTGTACACATTTTTCACATTATAAATATGAAATATCACACTTTCCTGTTTATCTGCATTTTTTAACTAAAATTCCCTCTTAGATCTGTGTTCAAATTTTCATCCAATGAACTCAAGCTTTTTCAACAGATTGGATCTTCATACCAGTATCATTCTTATTGCTGTGCAATAAAATAATAGTAGCAATGATTTGACATTTCAAAAAGGAATTGGTGAGGTGAGAAAGCGTTTAATTGAGTAGGAAACAGATACAGATCACGATGTGATAGCAACCCTAAAAGATAATGAAAATAATTTATACACTAAATAATCCCTTCCAAAAGTGTGATTATAATAAACGTATATTTCTGAAATAGAACCCTAATTCAAAAAGCACTCAGGAGCAGAGATAGCTTAACTACTATTTGACATTTTCATGCATTATAAGGGAACAGTAAATTTTCAGTAGTGGCTGAAGTCAGACCCAGAGCAAATCATAATGGCTCTGTATGTATTTTTACATGCTATAAAAGTAAAGAATGTCTTCCAATTATATTAAACTTCACTCTGTAAGCTTTTATTTGTAATGTTGCAACAAAGAAAAGATTTGATAAACTGGAGATGGGGATAAGAGTAAAACACTAACTTCTAATGAAAACCAGTCAATAATGCAACCATCTTACCCCCTTTTAGTAAGGACTGGGAATGTGATTCCTTTTTTCACACATCAGTGACTTCTGTGACATCTCCACTACTACATATATTTCAGTCAAATGGTTTAGTTTTACGTAGTCCTGCAAGGAGCGGGGAGTTGGACTCTTTGATCCTTATGTGGCACTTCCAGCTTCAGATATTCTATGATTCTGTGAGTCTATGGCATTGCTGGCATTGGTCAATCCACACACAGCTATGTGTTTTCCTAAATAGGGGCACAAGGTTTGCATAGGTATAGATAACTGTATGAGTTCCTTGACAATTATCTAAACATTGATTATTTTATTGTGCTCAAGACTGTTCAGCACTGTTCCGAAGCACATTTGCAAACACTAATTAATTTTTACACGTGGTTTCTGAGGCAGAGGAGGTTTGTTAAGGAAATGGAAACTAGGGCCAAGACAGATGACTGAACTGCAAAAAGGTATGTCTGAAGGAACTTTGACAATAGTCCCCTTTCTCAAAAAACTAATGTCCCAACAGATCCTTATGTAAGATGCCCCCAAAAATGTCCAGCAATGGAGACTTCATAGCCTTCACAAGTGATCTGGTCCAGTGCTTTTCAAGCCTTTCTCTGAGTTTTCCTCAGAGCGCGGTTCTAACATGCCTTGCTTTTGTTGCAGTCTGTTACTTCTCATCTTAACCCTCTTGAACAGACAACAGTTACCTTAATCTTTGCAGCAACTTTTTGTTTACATGAAGCATCTCGTCTGTATTATTCGTTAGTCTTTTCCTTTTTTTTAGTATAATTAACCTCGGTTTTCCCAGGTTTTCCTTGTAGGTCCTTTTCGTGGCCCTGTTCTGGCTTCTCTCTGTTCATGTAGATTTTGCTTTTATGTTCTTCAAGAGGGCAGTGTCCGAAACTGAAAACACCCAAAACCATAATAATGCACAATTTCTGTCCGCATCTTTTAAACTGTTCTCCTGTTTGCATGTCCCAATATGCTTTTTTCCCCAACATCATGACCTTGTTAACTCATGATCAACTGGTAATCCTTCACAAGTCGCAGGCAACCCCCACGGAGGCCTGTTGTGAGCCAGTTGCTGCACGTCGTGCAGTTGAGCAATTGAACATTCTTGTCTGAATATAGTATCTTGTGTTTATTCCTGAGTATCATCCATTCACTTGCACATCCAATTTTACCAACACTGTTTTGAATCTTGAGCCTGTCTTCCACTTCAAGGACAGTCTCTTTCAGCCCCAGATTGTCTGCAAATTCAGTAAGCACATTATTAGAGTTTCGTAGTTTTGATGAAAATATTTAACAGATGAAACTAGGCGCAGGCTACTGCAAAATCCCACTTGTTCCACCTTTTGTTTAGGTTGAAATCTGGGAATTCCCCATGAACTGTTTTCAGATGACGGCTCATGCTTCCCTGTCTTAGCAATTTCATCTTGATCACACACCCATGGCCTACTGAGCATCTGTCGTGTGAGAAAAAAGACTTTTACAATAGTCAAGATACACAACATCTATTTATTCTTCCCTGCCCCATGGCCAACCGGCACTGTGGTAGAGTAAAACAGATTAATATGTTCGTGATGAACTCCTGTTTATTCTCATCTGTTTCCTCACTAACTTTCTAGTGTTTGAAAAAAAAAGATTGTTTCCCCTCATTTCTCAAAAATAGCTATTGGAGTATCTGAAATATCTTCAGATGATTGTTTGAGCAAGAATCTCATCAGTACTTATTTTGAATTTGCATGAATCCAAAGGTGAAATTCTTTGGTCACTGCCAATTTGAAAGCATCCACATCACTGAAGAATTCTTGTGCTGTCCTCCACAGGCATTGTCTTGGCCTCAAGCTTGATTTTAACTTTGTTAGAGAATACTAATGCAAAAACATTAACCCTTTGAGTTTTGCATGCATTACCTATCACTATTTCCTCCTTTTTGTCTTGTAACAGAGCAGCAATTCCCTTCTCAGCCTTATAGTGCTGATGTGCATATATGTTGTTGTTCCTGTCCATGTATCTCGCTCATTTTCTACCTCAGACCTCCGTGTGTGCTCAATAACTAACCTAGTGTCCACCTTCTCTGTGTTTTGCTTATGTCTGGTGACAGTGAAACCCATCATTAAGCAAAGTGTTCCCTTCCTACATTTGTGTCCTCAGTATCACTTCTTTGCCAGTTCTCCTACACCTTTTTCTCTTTTCCTAGTTTGCTGATTTTGTGCTGCATTGCTCTATCTCGTTATAAAAAGCTTCAGCTGTCACATCATGGTCTATGAGACACTTTGCACTCTCAGCATCCTCAAACTCATTGGTTAGAATCAAATTTTAAAAGTCTCTCACTACTGCATACTTTTCTGTCTGAACCAAAACTTTATTACTAACACATTCCAGGAGATTGCCAAGCAGTCTGTGTACTGTTCTGTAACTTCCCCAAAGTCACACCAAATTTCTGCAGGATTTAGTTGAAGTTACCTCTATTACCTACAGAACACCTTTGTCCTGTGGAAACCCAAATAAAGATAACCATGCATTCCTTGATCTAACATGTACCACACATCCCCACACCCTTCTGCCCCTCCCCACAATTTGGACGGTTACCAGCAGAACTATTCTTCTTATGTTTGGAGTTAGCTTTTGCTTCTTCAGCCCTTCAAGCCAAATGGAGAGGGAGCAGAAGTAAGAGAGCTTTTGTCGCGCGTAAAAGGCTCAGAGGTTGTTTGGGCTTGCTTGCTTCCTTCCTGAGACATTTTGGATACAAAAGGGAGAGTCCAGTGCAAAGTTTAGAAAACAAAACCCTTAGCTCTACATTCATCTCATATCCTTGGTGACAGCAGCATGATGAGGCAGGACACAGTGTGCAGTGCACATTCGTAGATCTGAGATCCACATGATGTAATGACGGCGTGGAAATTAGGCCTGTTGGTTTTTCTTACAGCTGGAATATGCCTTACTTTGTAGTTTACACAAGCAAAATAATGAGATGATGGACCCTATGATTATTTTCTTAACTGTACATCTTATTTTATTCAGTAAGGCATGATTTTAACCCGGGGTCTGAAGGACTAATCAGCGAGAAAATCTTCTAATTAAAATGTATTCTTATTTATAATGTACTCTTAATGTTCCCAAAATCTTTAGCTGATGATTGAAACGCTTTTTTGATAATAACATGTTATT